>NC_141756.1:20010000-20311500 GCF_982258835.1 Parasteatoda tepidariorum | reverse complement strand
TGACAAAATCATGAAAGCGTATGTTTTATTGTACCAGTCTCTGTCTTGTTCCTGGGACCGATGAAAGGTTATATGCAACAGGCAGGTCAAGTTAGGGCAAATATATTTCCCCGTTGGCAATGTCTCTCATAATACATTGGTGTGCTGCAAAAATTAAGGACGAAATGGAAACTGGCATAATAACAAAACAGCAAGTTACAACGCGGAGAAAGGTCATTGTAAAGACCAATCATGGTAAGAAAAAGTAGAAAATTTGCATATATGCACCATGACGTACAGGGAGGTGTGTCGTAAGGAAATAAAACGAGCTGTCGGTGGAAGTTCAGCATTTATGTGAATGATATTGCACAGTGTACATAAATTTAAACGAAGTGAGTTTGTTGTCACGATATTATACTGCCAACAGACAGCACAGAAGACGACATCTGGATGAGTTTATGCGAGGTCAAATGATTGGGAAGTAGGAAGAAGGTCGAAGTGTGACCAGTATGGCTGCGGAATTTAGGATCGCCCATAGAATCGTTTCACGAGCTTGGAACACATTTCGGAGGACAGGAACGGCTGTCCAAAGGTTTAGTAGAGATCGTCCTGGTACAACCACGGCAGTAGACAACCGGTATATAGCCTAACTGGCTAGAAGGAACAGACGGCTGACAACAGGACAAATCGCTAGGCACACACAGCAAAGTATTGTACGATCGATATCGCGTTTTACCGAGGCAGGATACTGAACAAGGTTGGTCTATTTGAACGACGGCCAGTACGGTGCGTTCCATTAACGCCAGTTCACCGGAGACGCCGTTTAATGTGGTGCCAGGAACACAACAACTGGGCAACAAAATAGAGTAGATTACTCTGTACGGATAATAGCAGATTTAGTTTGACCATTGATTCTGGACGCATACACATCACATCTAGACAAAACAAGGAGCACGCAATAACCCCGCTATGATCGTCGAAATAGACCGATTTGGAGGAAGCGGAGTTCTTGTATGGGGCGTTATCATGCTAAGTACCGTACTGATCTCAACATCTCCCAAGATGGCTCAATCACTAGTGCCCGCCATTGTACCGATATTCTTCTTCCTCATTTGCGTTTTTTTATAGGTGCTGTGGGTTCTGAGTTCATCTTCATGGACGATAATGCTACACCTCATGGTACCGTGGCTGTTACAGAACTGTTGAAGAGTAAAGATATTGTTCGCATGGAATGTCTGGTGAGGTCGCCGGATTTAAATCTGATTGAACACGTGTGGGACACTCTAGGACAGTGTTTCTTAACCTTTTTGGTATAATGGACCCTTTTTGAAATTTTTTAAGAAGTCACAGATCACCCCCTGTAAAAAAAAATTATTGCAAAAACCATCAATTATTTTTACTTTACTTTATTTTCAATTGAAATAAAATTCAAAGGCTACTAAGTGTTTTTAAAAATGTTAGACTTTCATTTGGTTTGCGAATGTTCTTTTCCTCATATTGTGGAGGATTGCTGGCATATCTAAGAAAAGAGCAAAGGGACGGCTCATAAAAAATGAGGGGTTGATAGAGGATTATAAAAATAGCAAATCGGACGTAATCAGGGAGCTGCCCCTGATGGTGCAAACTGAAAGCCGGTTGGTGGAGAATGTTAAAAATATGGCAGGGATATTAGAGGGTCCGCACTGAATTTGGGGTATCTCAATCACCTAGTTTCAAATATGTATGTATTTTCACCTATTAGAAAAAAAAGATCAATGTTATTGACGATTAGATTATTAATCCAATCGTCTTAAAAGTAGTCGGCGTACCCCCAAAATATGACCCATGGACCCCTAAGGGGTCCATGAACCACAGGTTAAGAAACCCTGCTCTAGGAGGAAGCTTTGCCAGCACGCCTCCAGCTGCCAGCCACAATTCCGCCGCCGCTGGAAGCCACAACAGGAATGAGCAGCAATTCTTCAAAAGCTTCTTCACAACCTGGTCTTCAGCATGGGCAGACGATGTCAATCCTGCATAGCAGTCAAGTCAGAGATGATCTTATCCCTTACTAAAGGCTGGAATTTCCTTGCCAATCCCGAGTGACATTGACACGTTGTCGTTTTTACAATTGTGTTTTAAGCCTATATCTCAAGTTCCTTATTGTTTCCATGGATTACATTTCTTTTACAAGTTGTTTATTTTACCATATTCTTACATTCTGGGGATCCTATGGTTTTGAGGATTTGTGACTATGAGGAATTTTATGAATTTTCGAAACTGACGATTCAAACATACATTCGAAAAACCACTTCGTCTTTAATTTTTGCCCTCCAGTGTATGTAGAAATTTCATTTCATTTTAAATTTAATAGTTTTTCAGGATAAACAATTAGTTTTTTAAATACGCACTGGAGTATTTGTTTGGTATATCGTTTATGATTAAGAGCCATTACTTTGAAAACCTGACAAAAACCTGAAATTTTGATAGTTGTATCTTTTTTTTTTATTTATTTATTTATTTATTTTTTTGATTGGCTTGATTTTTTAGATTGTGAAAAAATAAATATTGTGCAAGTTTGAACTCCTGAAAAATTTTTCCTTACTTATAGAAATTTCAAAGATCATGGTCATTTCTTTAAAAGTGAAATATAAGTATGTTTTAATAGGGTTATCTGAAAAAAACAACAACCCGAAGTTTCGTTTTACAATATTATAAGTATATCGTTGCTTAGTTATGAGTATGCCCTCATTTTCATGGGGCTCATGTTTGTTGTTTTTCAGATTTATGCTCGGTCTAAATCGGTGAAGATTTCTATTTTTAGCGTTTGTCTGTCCTGAAAATATCTTGCTTAAACAGCAACACGACGCCCGGTGGCTGAGTAGTAGCTCTTCGCGCTCCCGTGTCACAGGTCCTGGGTTCGATCCTTAAGCCGGGCAAGGTTGACTCAGCCTTTCATCCCTTCAGTGGGTCAATAAATGAGTACCAAGCATGCTTGGGAACTAAACACTGGGAGTTTCGCTTTCGGCTGACCACCTAACTGGAACATCTGTTCCTGCACCCCAGAGCCCAAGGTCAAGAAAACTGAGATGGGCACAGTATGCCTTAGCCCTCTATGGGCTGTCGCGCCACTGAGTTTAGTTTAAACAGCAGGAACCCAATAATTTCTTTACTGAATATTAAAGTTCACTATTAGGATAAGCTCTGTGACCCAGCACTCTCCTGACATATAGATGTTTTCAATACACAAAATCATTCAAACTTTCAAAAAATGCAAAATCTACATTTTTTTTTTCGTTGGCTTGTCTCATAACAGCTTCGTCGCTCAAAAAAACTAACTGTACCATCTTGTAGTTAAATGTATCTGTTGTTGTTGTTGTTCATCTACGTCGCACTTGAGCTGCACAATGGGCTATTGGCGACGGTCTGGGAAACATCCCCGAGGATGATCCGAAGACATGCCATCACAATTTTGATCCTCTGCAGAGGGGATGGCACCCCCGCTTCGGTAGCCCAACGACCTGCACGCGAAGTCGAGCACTTTACGGTAGAACAGTTTAACGAGGACCAATACCGCACACCCTCGGTCGCAACGCAGACTGATCCAAGTGGTCACCCACCCGCACTCTGACCGTAGCCAGTGATGCTTGACTTCGGTGATCTGCTGGGAATCGTGTCTTAACGATCAGTACACTGCGGGACTAAATGTATCTATTGCATATAAGTGCTATGTTAGAAATTACATTCCTCCTCCTTTGTAGACAGTAACGATGGATCTTCTCTTTCAAAATAAGCTAATATTATGACATTTTATAAGTACCCCCTCTGTAATTAGAAGATATAATTACAGGAGAAACACAGGGGCGTTTGTTTGCTCTTACATTTAACCTCCTAGTCACTGTTTTTGTTGTCAGTCATTTCTCTAAGATATAGTGTGTTTTTTAATGGATTGTTCTGTGGCTATGAAAAAAATTATCCCATCATACTATAAAAATTTTAATGTGTTATTTAACCTTTTCTGAAATGCACACACAGTGTGAAAGGATATGAGCAGAATATAAACAGGGTGAAAGAATATAAACTTCTTTCAAGTAAATTTCATAGATGCAGACTCTAAGACTCATTTGATTAAACTACTTAATTAAATACTTACTTTATCACAAGCTTACTTGATTAAATAATGTTATATATAACAAAATGTATATATCTGTGCAACTTCTTAAAAATGTAATTAGCAAATTGTATGTGAATATTTTAAAAGGTTAAGCTTTTTATGCAAGAAGATATTTAGATTAGTAGTATACTGCGAGATCTAAGGGACAGAAGTGATGTCATCATAGAACGTCAAATGTTGCTTATTTCTGCCCGGATGGAACCCGAAAATATGTCGTACACTGGAAGTCAACTTACTTCTGCCGTCTGAGTTTTAGTTCTGGTTTATTAATATATTTTGAGGATAGCAACGTTAATTAATTTAATATTAGTTTTGGGTGGTGTCAACACTTATTAATATTTTTTTTTTTTTACGGGGGCAATACTTATTAGTTTCATTATTCTTGAGGGAATTTGTGACGTCATCTGGTTTCAACGAAAAAACCTATTACGCAATAAATTTGTTAAGTTTATAATTAATCTATGATTTACTTAATGTAGTACGTAATTTTTACGTAATTAATTATTTAATGATTTCATTAATCCATTTCACAATTACGCAAAAGAGAAATGATTAAAATTCAGCAATGTTCGCATTGTTAGTTGTAAAGCTGGCAGACATCTTTAGTTTCGCTATAAATCAAGAGCTCTAATGCGTATTATAGATATTTAAGAAATATAAATCTTATTTTTTATGAAAAAAATTATTATCTAATTAAAAAACTAATACATTATATATCTATAGTGTTTATTTAATCAGAATTTTATTAAAGTAAATATATTAATAAATTTTTTCCCTCTTTAAACTTACAGTTTTATAATCATTAATAAATTAATTATCATAATAAAATATAAATGTACTTATTTTTTTAATCTCATGAAAAAAAAATATTTAAATTAATTTTATTTTCTATTAGAAAGAATAACCTGCATAACTTTTTAAATTACAAAATGAATTATTTTATATCGAAGAGACATATAATAGGAATTTTTCCGCTACAAATACTTCATTTTATTATTTGATATTATAAAATTGATCATAGCATTCTTTATTTTCAACTTAGGAGTTGAATTCAAAAACGTCTACAGACTTTCATGGTTCCGTTATAATTGCGTTCTCCTCACAGAGGTGGTTTGAAGTCAAGCATGTCATATTTTCTGATTGGTTTAGGTATTTTCTGAAATAATACCTTGATATTTTTGGCAGCGATAGGATGGCGTGGAGTTGACTTGTCATTCATCCATTCATATCTCACTTCACGAATTCTTTATTTTGTAAATAATAAACTTTTGTTCCATATGGAACTTAATTATACATTGTTTTCAGAATCATGCCTAAAGATTCAAGTCCATTGACATACTATTTTTACTTGGGAGATATTATTTGTATAGAGCTAAGAAAATATATATTTCAGATTCCTCCAGCCATTTCTTAGTTGATGTAATATATTTACTTGATTTTTTTAAAATACATTTTTACTTTCACTTCTTGTCAAATTCGTCGATATACAAAGAAGTTATGTCTTACATAATAGCGGAGTTAAGAATGAAATTGTAAGTTCTAAAAGGGAATTAATTATTATACGGTCGTAAAATATAAATTCAAGTAAAATTGAAGTAAAGGTTTAGTAGTTAGTGATGACTCTTTGAAAAAGTGTACGATTAGATGGGGTATATGTAAAATGATAATAAAGCTATGAGATGAAAAAGATTATTATACCAAACGATAGTTTTCGTAAAAGACATCCCCTTTCGTGAATGTCTGTAGGTACTGATATCAAATCAGTGTTTTTTCCTGGGGTTTATTCCCCATAGCAGAAGCATCCCCCATGTTATTCTATGGACAGTTCAGTCCTGTATAAAATCGTCAATTTTCAAGATAATAACGTTCTTTTTTTTTGGAAACGAAAGAAAACACTGGAAGTCTACACTGGTAGTTAATAAAACCTTTCTACCTACTACGTTCTATATTAAAGAAACTAGTTTATATTTCATTAAATTAGTTCATTTGTTAAATTGCAATTTGAAATGAATTAATTTTTAGTCTTAGGCTCTCAAAATTTACTGTACAGAAGAATCTATTATCAAGAAAAGTCGTTTTGTGAATCCTTTTATTATTTTGTGAAAATTATCCTAAAATATGTTTCAAGGAGATGGGAAAAAAAGTTTTAATTTCTTATGAAACATCTTTTTTTAGATAGACATAAAATTTCTTTAAATTTTAACAAAAAAAGTAAATTAGTTCGTAATAAAAAAATATTAATTTAATATAAGAAAAACAATTCTCCAGTTTTAAATTTCAAAAAAAAAAATTTGTATGCTTTTTCTTTTAGGTTAAAAAAGTGCTGTTCTAGAATTTACTTTTTTAATTTTTCGATAAATAATTTTCGCTTACAAGTATTTATTTTCGAAAACTAAACATATTTGTTTAAGAAAAACTGCCTCAAAATTTTTTTTCCTAAAATATATTTTTATGTTACAGGAAATATAAGTTTCAGTTTTTGCGAATCAGGAAAAAAAAGATTTTGCGATTAAAATGAAAAATTTTGTTCTAAAATTTTATTTTTTAAGAAAAATATTCTTATGCGCTTTAATAAAATGATTATTTTTCGGAAAATGTTCTTTATTTTTAAATAAGTTTTTTGTGTGAAAATAAGTATCATTTCTTTATTTTTTTTTTAAATTAAAATTTAGGACAGATATTTTTCTAAATATCAAGAAATTATTTCTCTAAAAAATATATTTATCTTTTTATGTAAGTATTATAGCTACGTTTAAACATAAATGTATAATATATTTTGTAAAAGTAAACGTGCCAGTAAAAATGAGACTGTCAGTTCTCAAATTAAACAATTACAAACTTGAAGAAAACGTTATATAATACAATTTTATTTTTCAAATTTAACAGTAACGAGTTGTTTTAAATAGACATATGCATTCACTAGGTAAAACTCCAATAAAAAAGTGATCAGTATGATGATAAAATGCTCTCTGAGGCATTTCACTAAGGGACATAATGAGAATTAATTTGATATTAGATAAAGATTTTATTGTTTTTTATACGAATATGCAATTCACGAGGAACAATTCCGAATGTATCATTAGCTTAAATGAAAAACATGCTGCTCCACTAAATGTGAACGCCTGTTAATGAAATGCAACTTAACCCTGCATTGGCCATCAAACATTATGAAGTATATGATAATGAGAAATAAAGGAGAATAATGATTTTCCCGTTAACATTATGATTTTTAAACAACTTCGTTAAACATTATGAAGTATGATAATGAGAAATGACGGAGAATAATGATTTTCCCGTTAACATTATGATTTTTAAACAACTTCGTTAAACATTATGAAGTATGATAATGAGAAATGACGGAGAATAAGGATTCTCCCGTTAACATTATGATTTTTAAACAACTTCGATAAACATTATGAAGTATGATAATGAGAAATGACGGAGAATAATGATTTTCCCGTTAACATTATGATTTTTAAACAACTTCGTTAAACATTATGAAATATGATAATGAGAAATGAAGGAGAATAATGATTTTCCCGTTAACATTATGATTTTTAAACAACTTCGTTAAACATTATGAAGTATGATAATGAGAAATGACGGAGAATAATGATTTTCCCGTTAACATTATGATTTTTAAACAACTTCGTTAAACATTATGAAGTAGGATAATGAGAAATGACGGAGAATAATGATTTTCCCGTTAACATTATGATTTTTAAACAACTTCGTCAAATTTTAATGAGATCTGAATTAAGATTAAGGTAGAAAAGTGTATCACGTGCTGAAGACTATTTTTTAGAATGTGTTGGTTTCAAAAAGTTCAAACAAGTTATCAATGAACAATGCGAAGTTATTTCAAATTTTTTTTTTAATAGAATAGGAATAAAATGCTTCCTAAGTAGTGTTTTGCAACGAAAAGCACAATTTGAGTCACAGAAATAATGTTAATATATTTTTTTTAAGATTTTTTTTAGGATAAAGATGTATTTGGGAGAGATAAATTAGCAGATTTTTTTTTATATTTTACAATATCAAAAGTAGAATTGCAAGCATTTATAAAAATAACCATATTCTAAATGATTTTTTTATTTTTCCTTTCATTATTTAAATACTCATGGTATACGGAATTATTTTAGAACTTAGCACAAATTGGGATGCATCTTAGTAATAGTCATTTTGGGGTATTTAGAGCAATTAGGTCAGTCTACGAAAAATATGAATACAGATGTGAACTACAATATATTTTTCAAATAAAATATTGAGTGAAGTGAGTGATGTGAATTCTCAGATGCTATTAAAAAAGTAAACCTAAAGTACTATCAACATGTGTCACGGAATTATTTTAGAACTTATCACAAATTGGGATGCATCTAAGGAAGCTGTGCATGCATCTTAGTAATTGTCATTTTGGGGTATTTAGAGCAATTAGGTCAGTCTAAGAAAAATATGAATACAGATGTGAACCACAATATATTTTTTAAATAAAATATTGAGTGAAGTGAGTGATGTGAATTCTCAGATGCTATTAAAAAAGTAAACCTAAAGTACTATCAACATGTGTCACGGAATTATTTTAGAACTTATCACAAATTGGGATGCATCTAAGGAAGCTGTGCATGCATCTTAGTAATTGTCATTTTGGGGTATTTAGAGCAATTAGGTCAGTCTAAGAAAAATATGAATACAGATGTGAACCACAATATATTTTTTAAATAAAATATTGAGTGAAGTGAGTGATGTGAATTCTCAGATGCTATTAAAAAAGTAAACCTAAAGTACTATCAACATGTGTCACGGAATTATTTTAGAACTTATCACAAATTGGGATGCATCTAAGGAAGCTGTGCATGCATCTTAGTAATTGTCATTTTGGGGTATTTAGAGCAATTAGGTCAGTCTAAGAAAAATATGAATACAGATGTGAACCACAATATGTTTTTTAAATAAAATATTGAGTGAAGTGAGTGATGTGAATTCTCAGATGCTATTAAAAAAGTAAACCTAAAGTACTATCAACATGTGTCAATAAAGTAATTATTTAAACAAAAATCAGAAGATCCTGATACAAATCATTTTAAAATATAGGATTGAAATCAGTGTTTAAAATAGATGATTCATCGAGAAGCTACTAAATTGCTGGAACGTACAATAAATTTTTATATTAACTTAATTCAAAATAATCCCAAACTGAATGAATTGTGCTTTTAAATCTGTGTATTTTTTAAGTTTCTATCATGAGGAATAATCATGTTTATTGTTTTCAGCAATTAATCTCAACGGAAAGTGTCAAATTATTGATAATTACAGTGATTAAAAATCTAACATGCTTTTCTTTGTTGGAAATTTTTTTTAGAAAATTAAAAGTTTTATACATGAATCTCTACTATTAAGTGTAAGATTAATGTAGACCTCAAGCCTAAGATACGATTATTAATGTCTAAGATATGATTATTATTATTCGAAATATGTTGTCTGCCCAAATCAAAAAAAGAAAAAGAAACTACGTAATAATGAAACCTAAACATAAAAAACACATTAGATATCAACAAAAAATGTTCGTACATGAACGGGAAAAACAAGATCAATAGAGAAGTTTTTGTTAAAAACTGATGAAAAATACTTCAACGTTTTTAAAATTAAGAAATTTAAATTATATTGTGAGTTTGAAGAACAAGTGCAAATTATTATTTACCTTAAAAATGTAATATTGTAAGATTAAAATTTAAAAAAATATTTTCCTAAAAGTCTTTTAACGTAATGAACCTGAGCAATGTGACTTAGATATATTCAAGTAAATATTACAAAATGATGATGTTGTAAATAATTGAAACTCATAAAAAGCAAAATATAGTTTTGAAAAGTAAAAAGCATATTTTTCAGAAAGATGCACAGAATATAACTAACATTTTTAAAAGTAATTTAAGCATTGAAAAGAAAATTACTATGCACATTTACTTTACAAAATACTTAAATCTGAATTATTATCTGAATTGTAACGTCGTGCTGGTTTTATTTCTACGCCATAATATTAGTATTGCGTTTTTCGTGTTGCGATGTCAGTTATCATGAACTTGTACTTACTCTGATGTCGCTATTTATGTGTGAATGTAAGAACCAGAATAAATTAATAGCTTTTAAATTAGTTTATATTTAATATGAATAGGTTTAATATAGATAATCTTAATATTATTATTATTAATATTATTTCATAGTAATTAATATATCTATAAATAAATTGATAAATTTAGTGAAAATTATTTTAATTAAATTTATATTTTATAATAATTTGAATTAGTATTAAATAAAAAAAGAATATTATGTTTGTTGTATGTATTCATATGAATTAATAAATATTTTAAGAAAGCATCATATATTAAAAAGTCTAAGATTTATTGTAAATAAAAGTATTTGATTTCGTATATTTAAATAATATAAATTAAAGTATATTATGTTTTGAATAATATATATTATTTAATAATATTAAATGTTTATTAATAAAGAATTTTCTAATATACATAATTTTTAAGTGAGTATAAAATAAAATAATTAATAATAACGGGTATGTAAATTGTTATGTTATTGTATATTATGTACGTATGTAATGTCTGTTAATGTATGTTAATTAATTTTTGTAATAATTTTTTTTAAAATTAAATAAATCAAATTAAGCAAAACCTTTTTTATCTAAAAAATTTAGAATTACTATTAAATTCTAAATTTTTACTAAAAATTTATTATTTAACAGTAATTCTAGAATTATTATTAATTACAATTACTAAAAAATTTTGAATTATTTATACTATTAGATACGATTATTAAATTGATTAGTAATCTTATATGTATTGGATTTCATCATTTATCGGTAAATAAAATAATTCTTAATAATGAATTTCTATTTTACCCAGTGTGGGGATCAAACCTACGCCAAAATTATCCTAAGAACATTTTACTTATCTTTTAAAAGCTTGTAGGAAAAAAATGAGTCCCTCAACCTACTTATTTAACAGGGGTGAGTATTCATTCTCTTCTGATAAGCTCTAGCCCTACTTAATTTTTATTCCAACTTTTCCTCTTTGATTTTTATTTCTATTCTAAATTTTTCTACTAAAAATTAACTTAATTATAATTACTTAACTTTTCTACTTACTACTTACTTTTCTACTTACTTACTCTATTACTTACTTTCTACTTACTACTTACTTACTCTACTTACTTACTACTACTTTCTACTTACTTTTGACACAATATTACTTCATTGACTTAATTCGTCTACATTAAGTACTCTTTATCATTTTCATTGATATTTCTTATGTTATTTTGTAGTTTCACAGCTATCCCTTCACCCCCCCCCTTCTTTTTTGATTTTATTTAAGAGATTTTTTTATCGGTTATTATTTAAGAGCAATAGGAATATCAGTTATCATTTAAAATTAATGGGAATAATTATTTATTAATTTACGGAACTATTTTTGTTTCGTCACTTAGAAATTGTTTCGAATCTCGCAAATTTTATTAACATAATACATGAACTAATGTTCTGAGAAACTTTAAAGTTGATTTTTTATCAAAAATGTGATAATTTATCACTACACTAAAGTGTGGTTATTTATTTTTCTTATTTAGCAAAATTTGGAATATTTTATTCTGTTTTTTTAAATAACCAGAAGATTCCATTTCAAAAATTCTTAAATCTGTTGAATTTTTGGTTAATTTGTTTTCTACATCACTTTAATTTTTTTTATATTTTTTTACTTCCAATTTCCTCTTACTATTATATTAATCCTTATCATTTTACTTATTTAAGACTTAAACTTATTATTTCTTGAAAGTTTATTCTTTCTGTTAATTTATTAATTTTCAATTGGGAAGTTTTAATTAATTCTGTTATTATTTTCTAGTTTAACAATTTGGAAAAACTAAATGAAATTCAACCTTGTGAATTTTTTGTTCCTCACTCGCTGCATTTTTACTGATATGTGTAAAAATTTAACGTAACATTAATGTAAAAATTTAAGAAAGATTTTTTGCTTTTGTCGAAAAATTTGTTAAAATTTTTTTTGAATGAAGATGCATTTAAAGCGTTTTTAAATAACGTATGAGTACTCTGCTGCTTGACATACTTTCTACGTCACAAAAAAAAAATAAATAAATAAAAATATTAATTTGCTCCTCCCTCAAAGCGACGCCCCCAAAGTGCGAGACTTACCACTGATTTTGCCAATTTGGGTTTTTTCCCTGGGTATGGCGTTTTCTTAAGTTAAAACTCAGGTATGATGGATTTAATGAAATTTTTACTTTTGAAAACGTGAAAGAAAACAGAAACCTCAGCACAATGGCTGCTTATTTTTGTAGTGCCACATCTTTATCTAGAATAAAAAATATTTAAATTTCATTTGGAAAAAGAAGCCCAAACAACATGAGACATTTAGATACATTTTGTTGATGATTCAGAGATGATTTCAGGTCTTAACGAAAGTGGAATAATTTCTGCTTTCGATTATCGATTCAAGTGTTTTTTCAATACCCATACATACAAAAATAATTCTCACCAAAAAGCATAAAATAATGGCTGCTAGTAATGTATCATAAAGTAAAGTCATAAAGTCCCTTGTATCCCGAATCAAATACAAATAAATCAATAAGTTTTCTTTTAAAATAATGCATTCCATTACTGACATCAATTTTATTCAGCATTTATATTTTTAACGCTTTTCAAAAAGCGAACGGTCCCAAAGGAAAAAAAGAAAAAAGAAAATTTCGAACAAAAAAAAGAAGGCAAATCTTTTTATCATATAATTTTTTTTAAAAAAATGTAAAAGAAACCTTTTTTAAAAAAAAATTAATGAAATCTAATGTTCGAGACAATGGAATAGTGTGGAGTTAATTTCATGCGATAAAAGAAAGAATTGTAAAAGATCAGTTTTTAAAACAGAGAAATAATCGAAAGAAAAAAAACAAAACATAATAGCGTAGTAGACTATTTGATTTCAAATGAAACTCATGGGCTGCTATACAACTCTTGTCATTACAAATACGAAGTATATTGCACCTATCAGAGGTAGTTTGAAGAAAAGGAATCTTAACATACTAAAATTTATTTTTAAACTATTTTGGCCTACCACTAGATATAAAAAATGCGCAAGTTTATTGGAAATGTCACTTCATTTCTGTTATTTCGTGATGAGGTTATTAAAGTAACAAGTAATCCAACTTGATTAGTGTGGTGATTGTTTTTTTTTTCTTTCTAAACATTTATGTTTTAATGAGTGTTTCTTAGTTTAGGAAATTTGATTATAAGCAATTTTGCTCACCGCTACATATAAATGAAACAAAAGGTCATTAAAAAAACGCCTCTTTATTCTTGCTTTCACGTGGTGAAGTCTGTAAACATTGGCAACAACAACTGAATTTCTACCAGCTTTAGTTTTTAATAATGTGCAACTTAGTAAAAAGTTTTAAAGAGAGCCCAGAACTTTTCTAAACAAACCAACTAGTCCGACTAGCTGTAGAACTACAGCGGTTGACACCTCCCCTTGATGTCATACCGTCCACTGTTTTAAATTTTGGTATTTTTAGGGCAGGTTTCGGGGAGTAAATATTTCAGGCATACAATAGGGGTGAATCTTCTTCCCGACTGTTAGCCAATGAAAATGCTCGAAGCACCATGGCGGAATATCTAAAACCTCGATAGCGGTCGTCTTTGGTTGTTCGTTTGATTTTCGTTTCATCTGTATTTCTTGTACTGTTATTTTCGTTGGCTTTAATTTATAATAAGCAGAGGAAAAAAAATCAGATATGGATAATTATTTTTTGATATCTACAAATCAGGATATTGTGAAATCCATGAAATTACTTTTTTTTTTGCTAATAAAAGTGTTCCTAAAACTTGGTGAAAAATAAATAAAATAAAATTGAAATGATTTATAAAAAGATAATCCACTGAAAACGTGATAAATTTATACATTTTTACGATCAGGGGATAAAAATGATGTAAATTATGCAAAAGTGAGTTTCGGTGGTAATTAATTCGATATCATTGATATTATTTTTGATAAACCAAATAATGTTATAAAAGGGAAAGAAAATGTAAGGCAATAATAAACAAAAAATAGAAGCATTGCGGTAGGTGTGTAAGAAAAATAATTCTTTAGTGGGAATATTATAAATAATTATTGTAACATCATCTTAGTTCGACTATTCGTAATAATTAGACTATTCGTGCTTTTAGTAATTATTGTAATAGTACTTCGTTTCTGACAGGGAGAAAAAAATTGCCAAACGATTATTGACGTGAATCGTATTTGAGTGAGTTTATGTGGTGAAAAATGCATGAAGAACTGAAGTTTTCTTCAATGATGGAAAATGTTTTTTTTTAAAAAAAAATTTCTAACTAAGTAATTCAAGATTAAAATATTGATATTAAATGAAGTAGTACCGTCATTATTTTCAAGAATTGCGCTATCGAATGCGCCAAAGCGGGGTTTTTTTACTGATTCAGAGAACAGTAAAAAAATCCAATACTACAGTACTTTATATAATACTAGCTGAATACCCGTTCTTCGCAGGGGGTGAATAAAAAATAAGTGAAGAATCAATAAATCAGAGTAAAGAAACACTACGAAATCATGCTCAAATACTGAAAAGCATATACCGACACAATTAAAGAGCTCAATGGAAGAACCCTCTCGGGGGAGCCTGTAACCCCTAGAGAGCGCGTCCCCAGGTGGCGGATCGGGGAATGCCTCCATCGGCTAATACCTTTGGGTGGTAGGAGGGAAATAAAATACCTCCCGCGGACCAACAGGCAGAAGTCCAACCTCTTCGTAGGCTCTGGCAACCCCCCTCCTCATGATGTTTTCAAAAATCAAAGCCCAAGATCAAATAACTAATCTTGACATCGATAGGAAGACAGCCACTACTCTCATCAGACTAAGAACAAAACATCATAAAAACATGAAAATTTCTACAGATAAGACTAGAAAATATCAAAACTGTGGCAACTGTCTTAATGTGGAACTGACACCATATCATGTTTTTAACTGCCCTGCAGTCGCTGCAGGCCTTCACCTTTTAAACTACCCCACAGAAGAGGATTTGTATTCTTTTAATGCCATAGAAATAACAAAAACTATTCAAGCACACCATGAAATATGATTCTATAGAGGATACGACACCAACCAACCACCAACCAATGGAAGAACCAGGTAAGTTACATTTTTGGGGATTTAATGAATAACTGCTTTTGCCTTCTTTTAAATCTTAACATAACTAATCACATAAATTTTTAGTATGCTAGCATGATTTTTATTTCAAATTGGGTATAATATGAAAAAAACACAACTACTTCGATTTAGTAGGAACAACATATGACGCAATGCTAAACGAATGGAATTTAGTTGTTGTTTATTTAGTTATTGTTATTAGTAGTTGCTGTTATTTGTTTCAGTTGTTGTTGTTCATTTAGTTGTATTTAGTTTCAATAACTTTTCTTTATAATGCAATAAAATCTGGCGAGCAGCTATTTAAACGATCGAACACTTCGTTTGTTTATTTGTGGCTTGAAGTTAGGCTCGCAGAAAATGCCGTTCATGGGTTAAATTTAGTAGGAACAACACAACCTGTGACGTAGGCTATATTATACCCAATTAGGCAATAAGGTTCTATTTTTTAGGTAATTTGGTTTTACATAAAATTAGGAGCAATAAAGCAAAGAATGCAATGAATCATTCTGAAAATGTCACTTACTTACTTCTTCCACTAAGTTTTTCAATTAATATAGTTAAAATAATTTCTTTTTTTATATTTACGAGTAATATGATTTGTTGCCCTTTTTGGTGGTATCAAATAATTTTCTCGGGCACATATCCCTTTCGAGGAGATGTAAAACACTTCTTCCTAAAATATCGGTATTTAAACTGTTTACTATTGGTTCTATTTTAATCACCACCAAACATATCATTATAATATTTTATGCTTGTATTAGCATATTTGGTACTTACTACATAACCCTTTAACATTTAAGTTTTGTAAAAAATATATTTGTCAGTGTATATACCAACTAAAGCCGAAATTCCTTTTCAATAACGTTTAATTCATATATATACACTGTCGGTAATATGTACTACAGGTATTATGGTAATTGGCGAATTGGTTTTGATAAGAATTCTACAACGGATTTTCCGTAGTTTCAGAAAATATTTTCTCTAGTGGTAGCTAAGATAGTGTATTAATATTTTAATGAATTTTAATTAAAATAACTTTTTTCCACCACTACTTAATACCTTAACAATAAATTAAAGGTCAGATAGAGAAATTTTCATGCTCTAAAATCCTTATAAAGTTCTTAATTTTCTTTTTCCTTCTTAAAAAAAAAATAATAATAATAATAAAATTTAGCTTTAGTTGGCTGTGTGCCACTGACAAATATGTATATAAACTCAAATGCTGAAGGGTTATGTGACAAGTATCAAATATACTAATATAGGTATAAAATACTATATTGGTGATTTTTGTTGCAGTTGTAATAATCACCGATACGTTCTGTGATTGTTATAACTGAACCAAAACTAAGCAGTTTTAATACCGAGGGAATTAAATGTTTTACGGCCCCAGCCTCTCGAAAGAAATACGTACCTGAAAAAAATCATTAAATAGTAGTAAATTTTAACTATTATGAATTGGCCGCAAGCAATAGCATCATGTCAAGTGATGCTAAATACATTCTATCTTTATTCCAATGGTATGAATTGCTAACAACAAGCTTTGCTTACTTCAATAACGTAGAGCCATCGAAGATTACAACATATAATATTAAATAAAAAAAAAATGAAATTATTTTAGCTACATTAATTGAAAAACTTAGTGGAAGAATCAGGTAAGTGACATTTTCAGAACGAAAAAAGAAGTTGTATCCGAATTATTTTATTACCAATTTATTGGAAGGTGGGACTTTTAATTCTTTGCTTTATTTGGTTTACCACTGCCAGCTTACTACAAACTAATACGGATTAGTTATGTAAGGATAAAAAAAAATCAGCAAAAGCAGTTGTTACATTTAACATACCCATATTGAGGCAACCACTTTTTGTTATTTTCTCTAATTAATTAATTCCCCTAAGAATGCCATTCACCTGGTTCTTCCATCAAGCTCTTTAATTGTGTTGGTATATGCCTTTCAGTTTTGAACATGATTGCGTTGTGTTTCTCAGTACTGATTTATTGATTCATTTTTTTTATTTTTTATTCACCCTGTGCGAAGAACAGGTATTCAGTTAATATAAAATTTTTATAGTCGTATGAAAGTTTAAGTGCTCATATGAGCGATTTCGAATACGTAGGTAGTAATAATTTCGTATTTAAAGTATCGAGATATCAGAAACGATGTGGAAATTGAACTGTTAAGAAGATAATGATTAATAAATTATGTAAATATACGATAGCCTAAGTCGCGAATTGAGCGTATAAAAAATTAATAGTCAAATTTGAAGTTCACGTTCCGTAATAACATTGTACAGTACAGAACCCGTTATCCGGAAATCAGAAAACCGGAAAACCAAAAAACCGGAACGAAATTCGGTAAATTTTCCCGCCATTTAAAAAAAAAATTTTTTTTTCCTCATAAGATTTTAGGATTTTTTTTTCTTTTTTGAAAGATGTTTACCATACCATCTTTTTAGAAATAATCATTACTGTATTACTTCATCGTTTTTTCTTCTTTTTAAGATTATTTCCTAATATTTTTTTTTTTAGTTGAGTTTAACAATTTTGTAGCGATTCAGAAAACCGGAAAAATCAGTTATCCGGAATAGCGATGGTCCCGGATAATCGGTTCCCTACTGTATTAAAAATATCGTTATTTGCAAAACTGTGTGAAAAAGATCGTAAAAACGAAGAATAACTGCAGAAAAAGGAATGGAAACGGATGTAGATGAACGATGGAATGGTCGGGAATGCAGCCCGTCCAAAGGTGATTACTTAAATTCAAAATTCGGATGTAGAAATGTTTTACAAAAATCCGAATTTAATAAACCATGTTGAAACAGCCAAAAATAACTAAATAAATAAAAAAAATGAATGAAAAAAATCATTTTTTAAAAATGATCGGAAAAGGAGATGAATTTAAGACGAAATCGACGCAAACTGAACACGCAAAAAAAAAAAAAAAAAATTATTACTCTAATATAAAATTAAAAATATAAAAATTCAGAAAAAATGCCAAAAAAACGAGAAATAGTTCAAATAACTGCCGAGATAAAGATCGGCAAACGATGCTGATTTACGATGGAATCGTTGTTAATCCTGCGCTAAATAGTAATCACTCAAATTCGAACTTCAGGTGTCGCAATATTATTGTATTAAAAACACCAAAGATCGAAAACTCTTGTGGAGATCACAGAAAAAAGAATAAATATCGAAAAAGTGATCAGCAAAAAAAAGAAAACTTACGATGAAATCGTCGTTAATGACTCAAATTTGAAATTCGCGTGTCGAAATAACAATGTATTAAAAATTTTTAATTTGAAAAATCATGTGAAACAAGACGAAATGGAGTTCAAAAATTCAGACCATCAGAAGTTACTAAAACAATTTCCGCTCCCATACTTTTTTGTAACTAGCGTTTTTAATTTTTATTTTTTTTTAAACTAGCAATTTGCTAGTCGAATAAATCACGCTCTGGCTCGCTGGCTGTCTCTAATAAAAATTATTACTCTAACATTTTTACCGCGAAATAAATTCAAGCTTAATTGATGTCAGATCGAAAAGTTTAGATCAGGGTTGTGCTCTCCCCTTTTGAGAGCCACCCATAAATGTTCATTAATTTTAATCTTAAGCTCCACTATATTATTTAGACCACTATATTATTTACTCCACTACATTATTCCACTAACTATATTAACTCCACTATAATAATTCCACTTTTTTCTTAGTTCCTCGGCCCAAGACCAATCAAGACTTTTTAAATCATAGATAAAAAAGTTTAGAACTGTGTTATGCTCTCTTCTTTTTAAATCACTGATAAAGAAAAGTCTAGGTCTGTGTTATGCTCTCCGCATTTGAGAACCGCTCATAAATATTTATTTTAATCTTAAACTCACTCCATGACTCCAACTTTTTTAGTTCCTTGTCACAAGACCCAATGGTCCTCCCTTCCCCCATGACTCTATAACCAATCAGGACTTTTTAAATCACCGATAAAAAAAAGTCTAGATCTGTGTTATGCTCTCCTCTTTTGAGAACCGCCCATAAATATTTATTTATTTTAATCTTAAACTCACTCCATGACTCCACCTTTTTTAGTTCCTTGGCACAAGACCCAATGGCTCTTGGATGGAATATCCCAATGGCCCTTTCCCTATGACTCTAAAACCAATCAGGACTTTTTAAATCACTGATAAAGAAAAGTCTAGGTCTGTGTTATGCTCTCCGCATTTGAGAACCGCTCATAAATATTTATTTTAATCTTAAACTCACTCCATGACTCCAACTTTTTTAGTTCCTTGTCACAAGACCCAATGGTCATCCCTTCCCACATGACTCTATAATCAACCAGGACTTTTTAAATCACAGATAGCCAGTGCTTTCCCAACCCCACCCGTTTTTCCATCTTTCGTGTTGTTGCTAATTAGCCATTGGATACACCAAATCGAGCCACAGATTCACCATTGGGTGGACCAAATCGAGGAGAACACTAACTGACAAAAAGTCTTATATAACGAAGGAGATAGATCCTCCGTCTTCAATACCCAAACAAGAAGGAAGATTTTCAGAGGTGAATTGAGTGATGTAACTTTACCTGCGATAATTTACGTCACACCCCATTTTTTCAGGAGACTATCTATCCCCTCTAATCCCCAGTAAAAACCAGTTTCTGGGAGAGGTAACCTATTTTTCTGAATAGAATCCGTTCTTTAGAGAGAATAGTTGAAGTTACTGTGCTTTGTTCGTGAGATACCCGATTATAAAAAGTATTTTCCCCGAAAGAAACATTCCATCTGATCTGACCACTTAGAAGACTTGACTCTGCTAGGCTCCACTATACTGAAAAGTAGTTACAAATCTCCTGACCAGTCATGAGCTAGAGGAAAAGGCATTGGTAGATTTAACTTGAACGTTGCCGGCAGATCGCATACATAAGTGGTTGAAATTACCGGCTACGCCTTTGAATTAATTTATAGGATCAACAGAAAAGGGTATTTAATAATATTTATACAACTTATACATAAATGAATTATGCTTTTCTAAAACACACATTGAGATAACAGACAATTTTTTTAAAAAAAACACACCTGCACTCGAGCATAATGGTTTTATTTTATTTTATAACCGTCGTTGAACAGCCGACCCAATTTTATGGGTTTACGACTACTAATGTTCAACTCCGTAGCCTTGTAATTTTGAACCCAATCCAGAAGACAAGGGAACTCCTGGATCGAGTATTGGGAGAAATCTGCCTTCGCGGAAGACTTTTTGATGGAGCTCTTTACATGGAGAGGAAAACTACGAAAGCCTCCCATAGTTAGCCTGACGGCAAGGGGACTCTAACCCATGATCCGTCTACCACTGAGGATATTTCACGTCAGCGCTGTGGTCGGTGCAAGCCGGATGCGGAATTCGTATCGACTGGGATTCGAACCCGGTTCGCCTCATTGGAAGGCGAACGCTCTATCCTCTTGAGCCATCGCGGCTCAGCATAATAGTTTGAAAAAAAAAATCGATTTCTCCTTTAAAAAAAAACGGGTTGTTTTCAACTGTAAAATTTAAACGGATGATTGTACAAACACAAATCTAGGCTTATTTTGTAGATAATACTTACAGTCGTAACTTTTATTATTGAAATGTCTTTGTCAAATGAATAGTTCAATAAATAAAATGAGTTTTTCCTAACCATCACAAAAAAAACAAATAAATAAAAATAAATAAGAAAAGAATGAATTTGTATAATTTTGGTAGCGATTATAAAAGGGTTAAAGTAAGAAACCATAAGTAATAATTCTTTTAGATAAAATAGGAATAAAATATCAAATTGAAAAAGAAAAAAAACTTTATGAAGAAAACGACTTTCAGATAATTCAATCATTAATCAATCAAATCATATTACCAGAAACTAAGATAAAAAAAAGCAAATTTAGTAATTAGAGTAAAGTTAATGCTTATTAACTTTTGGAATAAAAAAAATATACAGAATTAAAGAGTTTGGCTATTATGAAAGAGTAATAATTATTCTATTTTTTTTAAATTATATTATTTATCCATTTCATGTTCATCATGTGACAAAAGCCTTGAAGGCATTTTCATTCTTTATTCAATATGTTAGTAAAAAAAAAAAAAAAAAAAAAAAAAAAAAAAAAAAAAACTAATTGAGAATTCAGTTATATAAGTAGTTTAAAAACAAAACTTAGATATTGCTACTTTTAATATTTCCGAATCTAGTTTTTTGGAACTAATTAAAACTTCGGCTAGTTTTAGCTTTTGATATAGAGCATTAATCTTAGCTTTTTTATAGATGCGTTTAAAGAAACGATAGATATTTTTCAAGACCTAACTAGGAAAACTCATTTCTGAAAATAAATTTGTTTAAAGAACCTGCAACTTTTACCATTCATTTTCAGCATGACGTATGGCATGTGAAAGATACTTTTTTTGACCTCTGTGGGATATATATGTATATTTTTTAAATATTTTGGCAAAATTTTATAAAGCAAAATCAAAGCAAATTACACAAATTTTTTATACTCTCCTCTAAGTTATATTTTGCGTTTCGAAATTGCCTAAAAAGAGTTGCAAAACTACATTTCGATGTCTTTAATTTTTATTTGGTCAGCCAAACTCAGTTTTTTTTCTTCTTTTTAATGATTTTTGCTGATTTCTGGTGACGTTACTTAAATTTTACGTTATAGGCTTATACTTGATTCTATTTTTAGATCAAAAATTGATCTCAAACTTAAAATATGATGATGACACACAAGTTATAACAATTTTTTTCTAAGAACAGCTCTAAAAAAAGTGTAATCTTCACTTGTCGGCACTGAAGAAGTTTTTAGGTAGTGTTTGCATTGTTTTTTCTGTCTTATCACCTGACTCCAATTTTATACTTTAGAAACACCAGTCGAGATTTCAGAAACGATGTGGAAATTGAACTGTTAAGAAGATAATAATTAATAAATTATGTAAATATACGATAGCTTAGTCGCGAATTGAAAGCATCAGAAAATGATTAGTCAAATTTGAAGTTCACGTTCCGTAATAACATTGTATTAAAAATATCGTTATTTGCAAAACTGTGTGAAAAAGATCGTAAAAACAAAAAATAACTGCAGAAAAAGGAACGGACACGGATGAAGATGAACGATGAAATGGTCGGGAATGCAGCCCGTCCAAAGGTGATTACTTAAATTCAAAATTCGGATGTAGAAATGTTTTACAAAAATCCAAATTTAATAAACCATGTTGAAACAGTCAAAAATAACTAAATAAATAAATAAAGAAATGAAAAATTTTATTTTAAAAAATGATCGGAAAAGGAGATGAATTTAAGATGGAATCGTCACGAATTGAACATGTCTAAAAAAAAAAATATTACTCAAATATAGAATTAAAAATATAAAAATTTAGAAAAATGTCAAAAAACGAGAAATAGCACAAATAACTGCCGAGATAAAGATCGGCAAACGATGTTGATTTACGACGGAATCGTTGTTAATCCTGCGCTAAATAGTAATCACTCAAATTCGAACTTCAGGTGTCGCAATATTACAGTATTAAAAAGACCAAAGATCAAAAAATCATGTGGAGATCACAGAAAAAAGAATAAATATCGAAAAAGTGATCAGCAAAAGATGAAAACTTACGATAAAATCGTCGTTAATGACTCTAATATGAAATTCGCGTGTCGTAATAACAACGTTATTACGAAAAAATTTTTATTTGAAAAATCATGTGAAACAAGACGAAATAGAGTTCAAAAATTCAAACCATCAGAAACAATTTTTGCTCCCATACTTTTTTGTAACTAGCTGTTTTTTTTTTTTTTTTTTTTTTTTTTTAAGTAGCAATTTGATAGTCCAATAAATCACGCTCTGGCTCGCTGGCTGTCTCTAATAAAAATTATTACTCTGTCAATTTTTACCGCGAAATAAATTCAAGCCTAATTGGTGTCAGATCGAAAAGTTTAGATCAGGGTTGTGCTCTCCTATTTTGAGAACCGCCCATAAGTATTCATTAATTTTAATCTTAAACTCCACTATATTATTTACTCCACTAACTATATTAACTCCAACCTTGGTTCAATAGTTCTCCCTTCCTCCATGACCAATCAAGACTTTTTAAATCATCTATACATAATAATAAACGCGGCTGTGTGTGTGTGTCTGTAATCACAATATATCGCCCCAGAAGCCTCGCCCGGGCGCGAAACTCGGCCCATAATTGTGTTTTGACATAATGAAGAAGTATTTTTTTTCTTTTTCAAAAATTTTGATTAGTTATTTAGTTATCAGTCATTTTGTAAGTCTATGCTTTTCGTCTGCTTTTTCGTCTTCAAAGAGCCATATTCAAAAAACTATTAAAAAATGCATATACTTTTCCCCACTCTTATAAATGTATGCTAATGCGAACCTCACAATTGAAATATTAATTTTCGACAACTTAAACCAATAATATACGAAGGAATTAATAATTTAATTGTAAAGTTCGCATTAGTTTTCATTTATTAAAGTGGATAAAGTTTAACTTTTGTATTAAAAATGTGGCAACATATTCGATACGTAAATAGAACGCTTCGCTTTGATATATTTGTCGCTGTTCATAATTGTTATAATAAGTTTTTCTTCTTCTTTAAACGCTCTATTTTTTTTTCCTTAAGCGAAGACGATAATTTTTATAGCGATATTGTAGTACTTTGTACAACTAAAAATTCTTTTCACAACACTTTAAAAATATTTACTTTATTTTCTTTATATATACAGAGAACAGTCGGCAAAGAATTCGATTAGGTTGAAAAACATTTCGCTAAAAAGGTACGAATTCCAAAAGAAAAAATAAACAACTTAAAGAATAAAAATGCTGATGCCAGCCAATTTTTTGAAAGTTAACTTAGAAATAACAAACCAAACGATGTTAAATAACAAACCAAACGATGTTAACAAAATGACGTAGAAAGCGCAACTAGATCAAAATTATACAAGCACAACTAGATCAAATTATAATACCTGAGTGCTTGACGTAACAGATATAGAAATAGAATTTGATACCATAAAAAATTATATAGAAATAGAAATTGATACCATAAAAAATTTATTCGTTTTCGTGTTCTTTTCATGTATTTAGCATTTTAGTTTTTTTTCTTCTTAAGCGTTGTAGCTATGTAATTTCAAACATCCTCAAGAGCTATAACACATCTGCAGCAGAACTGGATATGAAGACAAAATTGCTGGACAGGAACACTTTAATTGTCCACTAATCTTTAAAATCTTCTAATCTTTGTCCACTATGTTTTAAAAAACTTTATTTGTGAAAACCTTCAGCGTGGCGGACAGCTGGCCGCCTTAGGCGGCTAGTAGATAATAAAGTTTAGAACTGTGTTATGCTCTCTTCTTTTTAAATCATAGATAAAAAAAGTTTAGATCTGTGTTATGCTTTTCTCTTTTGAGAACTGTCCATAAATATTTATTTATTTTAATCTTAAACTCACTCTATGACTCCCCCTTATTTAGTTCCTTGGCAAAAGACCCAATGGTTACCTCGGCTCAATGGTCCTCCCTTCTCCAATGACTGTATAACCAATCAGGACATTTTAAATCATAGATAAAAAAAAAAAAGGTTTAGGTCTGTGTCATACTCTCCTGTTTTGAGAACAGCCAATAAATATTTATTTACTTTAATCTTATACACACTCCATGACTCCACCTTTTTTAGTTCCATGGCAGAAGACCCAATGGTCCTCCCTTCCCCCATGACTCTATAACCAATCAGAACTTTTTAAATCACTGATAAAAAAAAAAGTCTAGATCTGTGATATGCTCTCCTCTTTTGAGAACCGCTCATAAATATTTATTTATTTTAATCTTAAACTCACTCCATGACTCCACCTTTTTTAGTTCCTTGGCACAAGACCCAATGGTTATCTCTGTCCAATGGTTCTCCCTTCCCCCATGATTCTATAATCAACCAGGAGTTTTTAAATCACAGATAGCCAATACTTTCCCAACCACACTCGTTTTTCCATCTTTCGTGTTGTTGCTAATTAGTCATTGGATACACCAAATCGAGCCACAGATTCGCCATTGGGTGGATCAAATCGAGGAGAACACTAACTGACAAAAAGTCTACAATAAAGAAAAAGATAGAATTCTCCATCTACAATACCCAAACAAGGAAGAAGATTTTCAGGGGTGAATTGAGTGATGTAACTTTACCTGGGATGATTTATGTCATACCCCATTTTTTCGGGAGTCTATCCCCAGTAAACACCAGTTTCTGGGAGAGGTAACCGATTTTTCTGAATAGAATCCGTTCTTTAGAGAGAATAGTTGAAGTTACTGTGCTTTGTTCGTGAGATACCCGATTATAAAAAGTATTTTCCCCGAAAGAAACATTCCATCTGATCTGACCACTTAGAAGACTTGACTCTGCTAGGCTCCACTATACTGAAAAGTAGTTACAAATCTCTTGACCAGTAATGAGCCAGAGGAAAAGGCATTGGTAGATTTAACTTGAACGTAGCCGGGTGATCGCATACATAAGTGGTTGAAATTACCAGCTACGCCTTTGAATTAATTTTAAAGGATCAACAGAAAATTATGTTATTTAATAATATTTATACAACTTATACATAAATGAATTATACTTTTCTAAAACACACATTGAGATAACAGTCAATTTTTTTTTAAAAAACACACCTGCACTCGAGGATAACAGTTTTATTTTATTTTATAACCGTCGTTGAACAGCCAACCCAATTTTATGGGTTTGCGACTACTACTGTTCAACTCCGTAGCCTTGTAAATTTGAACCCAATCCAGAAGACAAGGGCACTCCTGGATCGAGTATTGGGAGAAATCTGCCTTCGCGGAGGTCTTCTTGATGGAGCTAACCCGCATTTGCGTTACATGGAGAGGAAGACCACGAGAACCTCCCACGGTTAGCCTGACGGCAAGAGGACTCTAACCCATTATCCGTCTACCACTGAGGATATTTCACGTCAGCACTGTGGTCGGTGCAAGCCGGATGCGGAGTTCGTATCGAATGGAATTCGAATCCGGTTTGCCTCATTAGAAGACGAACGCTATATCCCCTGAGCAATCGCGGCTTAGCATAATAGTTAGAAAAAAAATCGCGATTTTCCCTAAAAAAAAGCGGGACGTTTTCAGCTATAAAATTTAAACGGATGATTGTAGAAACACAAATCTAGGCTTATTTTGTGAATAATACTTACAGTTGTAACTTTTATTACTGAAATGTTTTTGTGAAATGAATAGACCAATGAATAAAATGAGTTTTCCCGAACCAGCACAAAAAAAAGAAAGAATGAATTTGTATAATTTTGGTAGCGATTGTAAAAGGGTTAAAGTAAGAAATCATAAATAATAATTTTTTAAGATAAGAAAGGAATAAATATCAAATTGAAAAAAAAAAACTATATGAAAAAAATGACTTTCAGATAATCAATCATTGATCAATCAAATCATACTACCATAAACTATGATTAAAAAAAAAAAGCACATTTATTAATTAGAGTAAAGTTAATGCTTATTAACTTTCGGAATTAAAAAAAAAATACAGAATTAAAGAGTTTGGCAATTATGAAAGAGTAACAATTATTCTATTTTTTCAAAATTATATTCTTTATCCATTTCATGTTCATCATGTGACAAAAGCCTTGAAGGCATTTTCATTCCTCATTCAATATTTTCGTTAAAAAAAAAGAAGAAAAAAAGTAAGAAACTAATTGAGAATTAAGTTATATAAGTAGTTTAAAAACAAAACTTTGACATTGCTACTTTTAATATTTCTGAATCTAGCTTTTTCGAACTAATTAAAACTTCGGCTAGTTTTAGCTTTTGATATGGAGCTGATGCATCATTTAGAGCATTAATCGAAGCTTTTTTATTGATACGTTTAAAGAAACGATAGATATTTTTCAAGACCTAACTATGAAAACTCATTTCTGAAAATAAATTTTTTTAAAGAGCCTGTAACTTTTACTATTTATTTTCAGCATGGCGTATGGCATGTGAAAGATATTTTGTTTTGACCTCTGAAGGATAATTTTTTATTTTTTTTTTATTTTGGCTAAATTTTATAAAGCAAAAGCAAAGCAAATTACACGAATTCTTTATACTCTCCTCTAAGTTATATTTTGGTTTTGCAATTGTCTAAAAAGAGTTGCAAAACTACATTTTGATGTCCTTAATTTTTTAATTGGCCAGCCAAATTCAGTTTTTTTTAAAAAAAATTTTTAATGATTTTTGCTGATTTCTTATGACGTTACTTAAACTTCACGTTATAGGCTTATACTTGATTCTATTTTTAGATCAAAAATTGATTTCAAACTTAAAATATGATGATGACACGTAAGGTATAAAAAAATTTTTCTAACAACTGCTCTAAAAAAACGTGCTATCTTCACTTGTCGTCACTGAAGAAGTTTTTAGGTAGTGTTTGCATTGTTTTTCTATCTTATCTCCTGACTCCAATTTTATACTTTAGAAACACCAGTTTTGTAATACCTGAACCAAATATTTAGACTGAAATTGTTTTGGTTACCTAATAATCTTCGGGAGATTTTGAATCAATTGTGCTTTGAAGGTCCCTCCACTCCTAGTAAATTTTTAAGTTTAGCAAGGTATTTTTAATTTACTTAGTATTTTTGTTTTCCACTCCCTCAAATCAGAATTTCTTGGATAGTGAGGCTTTCATATCTTAATGTTTCCAATTTTTTATCTAACGATAATTCCATGCAAAAAATATTTTTGTAAATATTTATTATTATTTTATTTAATAATAGTCCGGAAAAATTTGGAATTATAATTTACAAAATTTTTGAAAATATTTTTTAAAAAATGCAATTTTACTTGGCAAAATACAAAATTTGAGCGAAATCGGTCGAATAGCTCCTGAGAAATCGAACTTTGAAAAAGTCTTTTTTTTTTTTTTTTTTTTTTGTAATTAGATTTATCTTTGAATAAAAATTAATTGCATAGTTGTATGTAAAAGTTTTTCAATTCGTGAATTTATTCAACCACAAATTCCTTTTCTTTTTTTTTAAGTAATTTTCATATGACATTTTGTGTTTTTTAGGTCCTAGTCCGTATACTGCCGTACAATTTAAAATAGAGGTCATAAGTTCTTTCTCCGAATTGTCATTTATATTTTTTTGTATTTTCAGCCACATCTTGGAAAATAATTCTATAAATTTAAAATTTTCTCTCATACAATTATAGAAAGAAAAAAAAAAACGTTCAAATATAATTTTATGCGAAATATAATATAATAACAGCTATTTTTTTTAATTATTTTCATTAATGTTCAAAAAATTTTGAAATAATTAAATATATTTATATTTCAAATAATGTTTATCTTACAATTTAGGAAATAAAACATAAATATCTCCACATAATTTTATGAGGAAAAAAAAAAAACTTTTAATAATTAGATGTTTTTTTATACAATAACATGATTTTTTGTGATGGAAATATATTTTTATAAAAATTTTAAAAATCTTAATGAATTAATTAATTAAAAATCTTAATGAAAAATTTTCCAGCTAATCTTGTCCCCTGAATAGAAATTCGATTTTCAGAAATTTGGGGTTGCTGATAATCAGTAGTCACTCAATTAAAAACATATTAATAATATTGAACATAGTAAGAGACGGCATTTCAAGACGAATTTTAAGAGTAACAGAATGTTTCAAATAGAGATAAATACTTCAAAAAAAAATTTCTTTTCTTAAAAAATTTGCTTCGTTTTTTTAAAAAAATTATAAGCCTGAAAAAAGTGAAATAATGTGAATTTCCTGATATACATTACTTTAAAAAATTAAAACGCATTGATTTCTTTTTAAGAGAAAAATATTAGAAAAATAATTCTTAAACACATTTAGTTATTAAGTTATTTTTGTGTTTTGAAACAAGTCAAATGCATTTTCTAATTTCGATGAAAAATTAAATAGGTAATTAACATAAGTTTCATACTTTTTAGTTACTAAAGACGGCACTAGATGGTAGCAGATGAACTACCGTTAAGAATATACAACGGGAGCTCTCCGTTTGCGTGTGGTAAATCAGGCTTCCTCGATTTGGAGGTAAACCAGTCAGACTCATGTTCTTCTCAAGGCCATTTGCGTAAAATTATCAAAATTCCAAATTGTTTTAATAATGTCAAAAATTTAAAAAACACATTTTCTTAACATTATCGATCTCTTCTCGGCCAGCTTTGCAACTCCCTAGACATGTTGATATTTACAATGCGAAATCTCCCCGCCAATGGAGTTGCCTTATTACATAATCATCAAAAGCGCCAGGAGCAGCAGAGACGGCGGTTTTTTTCACTGTCTGGGGTTAGTTTTTTCGCAGCTGTTCAACGGATGTATCCAGACGTAGACTATGACGCCGTAGTCGGAGCTCTAGAACACACATTTTAATGTAGAAGGACACAGGAAGAAATTTTCAGTTCCGGACTTGCCCGGATTGATTTTAAAATGTTAAAGTAACTCTCCAACATTCGATACATCTTAAAAGTTATTAGAAGAAAATATCAAGCGCTGGGGCTCTTTTCTGAATAAATTGTCTGAGGTGATAGAAGTGACATAGACGGAGCATGCAACTGTCTGGGTCGAAGAAAAAGCAATGAGTGCAACCATGATGTCTGGAAGAGGTAATAGCAAGCTCTGTCTGGTAGATATTTGTCGCAGACCGACTGATACTTAGTATTTAAATATTATGACTGCTGGATTTTTTTTTTTATTCGCCGCTCTCCGATTTTTTCTTCATTTTTTATTAATCGTATAACGACGGTGTTAGCTCAATGGGTGATAAATATGGGAAAGAGTTTAAAAAAAAGTATTTATATGTTTTTTAGTTGCGGAAGGACATTAAAGGGTTGATAAACATGTGATTTTTTTTATGAGTCACTTTTTTATGAGTTTCTTTTTTTGTTTTGCTTAATACGTTTTGGATTTCGGTTATTTTTTTATTTGAATGAAATTGAATCTTGAATTATTGTAGGAATTAAAATTTATTCGAGGTATTTGATTAATTTTGATTATTTCTTAGCAAATGATAAATTTTATAACTTGAATGATAGAAGTTGGTTTGATATTATATTTTAATGACTGATACTTAGAATAAAAATTTCTTTTTTTTTATTTTTTTATATATATTTCTTGTTTAATACATTTTGGGTTTTCGGTTTATTCTTTAATTTGAATATCATCGAATCTTAAAATATTGTCTTAAATTCATTTACCATTTAAGTCAGTTGAATAATTTTGATTAGTTAAATTAAAAATTTTATGATTTGAATGATGAAAGTTTGCGCCGCGTTTTAATGATCATATCAAGAATAGCATTTTCTTTCCTTTTTTATAATTTTTTTTCTTGTTTTATACGCTGTGAATTTCACTTTTTTAAAAAAAAATTGAATTTTTGAATTATGTTGGAATTAAATTTAAGGCAATTGAATAATTTTGATTATTTCTTAATAAATGATTAATTTTATGCCTTGAATAATTATAAGTTGCTTGTTAATATATTTTAATGATTATATCAAAAAAAAAATTCTGTTAAATTTAAATTTATGAGATTAATTACTATATTAAAATCTATTACTATGAAATTTTTTATAAAATATGTACTATTTTTGAGTAACAATTATTAACTTATAAGATTTTTATACTTTTATTTGTTTAATACGCTTCGGAATTTCGGTTTTATATCTTATAATTTAAATGTCATTGAATCTTAAAATATTGTAGAATTAAAAATTTATTTGAGACATTTGGATAATTTTGATTGCTTTTGGGCGAAAAATAATTTCATGACTTGGCTGGTAACAGTTGTTTCGATTTTGAGATTAATTTTTTATTAAGATATCAAGAATAATGTTACTAGGAGCTTAATAAAATAAACTATTTAAAAAATGACACATTTTATATATGATGATTTCACGTTATTTATATACTATTTTTGAGAACAAATCTATTAAAGATTTGTATTTTTTGCAATTATGCAATAATGTATTTTAAATATGCATTTACAGTTGCTTATTTATATTTATACGTGTAATTATTTATTATAGAATTAATAACTCAGATTTATTTTTTATTAAGTATCAACACTATACGGAAAATTTAAAATTAAAAGTTTCAAATGAAGTTGATTGGTAAAAGGAATACATTTAGATCTATGTAGATATTTTATTATTTTTTTTTGCAAAATTTTTCTGAAGAATTTTGAAGGTCATATTTAGAGTTCAAAATTGACTTAGCCTTCATTTATTGTATGTTCTTTAATTCAAATTTTCTTTACATTTTTTAATGTACTCATTTAAGTTTTATACAAGAATCTATATTGCTATTGCATTTCCCACAATGTCATCTCTTTTATATATTGTAATACATATTTTTACCATTTTAATATATACAAATTTTTTTTTTTTTTTCTCCCTACTTTTTAAGTTTTGTCACTTTAAAGTTTTGTGGCACTTGTGAAAGTTTGATATGACTTATAATATTTTCTAGTAGCCTTTTTAATTTTATTAAATTTATAATTTTTGTATTTATTCAGACTTAAAATTTTTCTATGAATGTATAACTATTTTTTACTTACCTTAAGAAACAAAGCACTATATTTCTTATCCCCCTAATTTTAGTTCAATTGCCTAATTAAGTAATCAACATTGTATTGTAATTCACATAAATTTGAGATTTAATTATTTTTGAAATCTGTGTTTTTTTAAACTTTTCTTCTGGTTTAAAAATTTTTAGGCAATTAATTGTCATTTATTTTTTTACATTGTCTATTTTTCCTTTACTGTTGGAAAAAATGAAGTTAGTAGTTTTTATTTCTATTTTTTACTTTATTTTGCTATTTGAATAGGGTTTTTTTTTACACTATTTTACCATTTAAGTACTATTTCAAACCATTTGCTGTGACTGTCCCCATTGGTTTTGTCTTTTGATAAATTATGACCTTATTAACTTTCATTTCCTTAAAAAATGACAAAATGAAGCAAAAAAATTATGTATTAAAATTTGTTTAAGTGAGGGAAAAAAACAAAATGTGAAATTTTGAAATCTATTTTTCTGTTTAGCTGTGAAAAAAATTTTTTGGTTTTCTAATGTTGGATAAAAAATTTTTGTATTTAATATATATGAATAATATCCTTTAAACCATAATTCTTATTTTTGTTTAGCTATTTATATATTCACTGCTTAATAAGATTCATATATTAATCATTAATTTATATTTTTGCTATTAAAAATACTATTTCATGTATGTTTATTGTATTTTTCTTGCAATTGTAAACTAAATTGAAATTTAGAAAAAGTTATGGCTATAGTTAATTTGAAATTATGCAAAGAGTTGTAATAAATAAAATAAAAATGAAATAAAAGCAAAAAATTTATCATTTATCTAAGTAACTTCAGAGATATAAATTTGTAGTTATTAAATTTAACTAAGTTAATAATCAGGTAGACAATTTTTTTTTTATGAATAAAGCTTTATATACCTTATGTTTAGGTTGAGATTTAGTTTTATTAAATTTGTACAAAAATACAAATTATTATTTTATTAAAACATGTAAAATCTATGAAATTTAAATTAAACAAAATCAACAGAATAAAATCTTTTATCAAATGTTTCTGTTGCAATTTATATTTATTACAATTGTATGAATTACTCCTATAAATAATGTGAATTAATTATTCTTGTAAATAAAGAAATTCAAATAAAGTTTAAAATAAATTAAGAAGAGTAAATTGTTTATCAAAATGCACTTAAAAGAAAACTTGTTTGTTACTCAGTATCAGTAAGAAAAAAATATCTTTAATCAGTAGGACTGTTTAGTTATTTAACACTAAATTCAATGAAGTATTTTGTTTAATAGATAATGTATTTAAATGCCTTTCTTTAAAAAAAAATGGGAATATTCTTTTTTAAAATAAAGCTGATAGTTTCTCCTAAGCTATTAAATTTAATGCTTAAACTTTGATAGCTTTAATATTGTGATTTTTATGTTGAGAAATTAAAACATAATTACCTTAGTGGTCTTAAATTAACATATTCAGTGTTTATTTATGTACATCAGAGGTTCCAATTTTTTTTTTCGATCTATGGAATCCTTAATAAAAAAAATTTTTTTCGCAAAACTTTAATAAATAAAGTTATTTGAACACCTAGGAATATACTAACAAAAAAAGGACTATGAACTCGATTAACTCCGCCCCCACAAACTAATTGTTTTAAAAATATTTAATTAGAAGAATTCATAGAGCAAAAAAAAGAGATGACATTCTTCTTGTGAGCCATTTCGTAACCTTGTTCGCCCCTTGACTCACCAATTTAGGGAATTTCCCGAAACCTGACACAGTAGCATTCTAACAATGGTAAACAAGTCTTCATATTTTGACTTTGAATAGCATTTAAAATTTTGCAGTCTTTCTAATTTTCCCCACCTTGACAGAAAAACAGACAGAGTCTAAATAATAACTGTATAGAAGGGCTCAAAGATTGGAAATATTAAATAATTATGCATAAAAATGTGTAAAATTACAATTTATTCAATCTGTTACTTTTTTAAATATTAAAAATAAAAATACAAAAATTTTCACTCTCCCATTTCTCAGAGCCTAATATTTCCTCAGAAAAAAGTTTTCTTAGATCAAAATTTTCCCCAAACTGTAGAGTTTATATTTTAGTACAATAACTCTGTATTAAAATATTTCTAGAAAGTTATGTTTATATGAGGAGAAAATTCATTTAATTTTAAGCAATTCTAAAATAAACAATCATGTGTGTTAAATAACAGAAATCAAAATATATTGAACTAATAATAATTTATTAAATTAAGTTTCAGGCTACTCTCATAAATTTAAGGAATTCAAACAGCTAAATACATAAATTGACGTGTAATGTTTTCTTGACAACAAAAAATATTGCACAGCGATACATTTTTTGCAATTTTTTTGGAGTTAAGGTTAAAATTTCCCCAGGGCTGCCTGAATTTCTCCCAAAATCTTGTTCACAAGATCTAACATATTCTGCTCCCCTGCATATATGTATGAACTATAAAAATTGTGAATGAAAAATAATTTTTTGAAGTTGACATCAGATAGTTGTTGGAGACTAGTTAATTTCACTGTTTCTAAAAATCTGCTTTAATTTTGGCGTAAAGGAATTCAAAACAATGTTTAGACAGATAATAATTAACTCATAATTATTAACTGTAAAATAAACTCAATAGAGCAACTAATATTAATCTTTAATTATTATGAATGCCATGTTATTAGAAAAACCCAATTAATAGTTTCAATAATTTTGACTATATTTTTTCTAAATAGTATATATATTATCTATCATAATTATAGTAGTATATAATAAAAGTATTGTACATGATTTGATGTCTAATTAAAGGTCATCAATGACGAAAAAGAAACTTGTCCTAGGTTTTTGACAGGTTTTTTGGCGTGTCTTGTATAAAATCCATATCTGATTACCTTGAAATAATAGCAAGGCATTTATCAATTGTCAGCTTATATATATGTGTGTGTCTACTTCATATAAAATTAAATATTAAGCTGTTTTTATCTCTTTAAGTCAAACATATAACGATAAATCAAATGCTATATGATGCATTACTAAGAGTTAAATATAATTTTTATGCCAAAATCTAAAACTTACAATTCAAAGAAATATCAAGAAAACCAAAGAAAAACAATGGAGACAAATAATGAATTGCTAAGTAAACCTGACTGATGGAAAATAAGAACGACTGTTACCTTAGTTTTGTTTGCTTGTGATTCTCAAGGTTTTTGATTTTTTATGCTAACCGAATATTTTAATGTAATACTACAGAAAAGCAATAACTTGAAACATACAAAAATTGACTTGAATTGAATCTATTTCTGTGGGGAGAATCTGCCATTTTGGGTACAGGAGATATTTGGTGAAAAAAATGATAAGAAATAGTGATCGCCTAGTCACTTCTTCCCTTTTCTTTGCTCTATAGAAGAATCATTAGAAATAGTTTTTAAAATTAGGTTTTATGTCAGACAGTTACATTTACAGGTCTAGAGTAACATCTGAATTTCTTAGTGATTAATAAAGCCAAATTATAGTTCTCGAAAGCAAAAAGAAACGAACAAAAAAAAAACAGCTGAAATTGTTGAGAATAGTCATCAGATAAATGATATTTGGTATTATTCCAATATGGGATCGATATACCTGAGTAATAGACATTAATTTTTTTAATAGTTGAGATTTTTAGTATTGTGTCGTTGTCCTAAATACTCTATGCATACACTGTTTTTTTTTTTTTTAAGGATAATTGCCATTGTTCATTATATTTTGCCAGAGTTTAGCTAGTTTAAACCAATCTGGTTTAAATTACGATTTGAATAAAAAAATTTTAAAGCCAAATTTGGTATTTTTATCAGAAAAAAGTTTCTTTTAAATAATTTAATTTGTTATTATTTATATAAATTAGTTTAGTTTAAATATACCCAAATGAAAAACAGTATATTTTCTCAAATAATCTTTTTAATCTTAAGTTAAATTGCTAATGTGAGTCTGTTATCACGTATGTTTAAATAAACCTATGTGATATTTGTAATTTTTAAATGTTTATTTATTATTGCTCTGTTGCTAAAATATATTCATAAAATACAATAATGAAAATAAATTTAAAGTTACGTCCAAGATGTCTCTGGAAATTCTTAAAATAATGTATACCAGCACCAATTTCATGTTCTGATAGTTTTTAAAATTATCTAAACAAAACAAAAAAATGCAATTATAGAACTCATTAAGACTAAAAATTCTCTTTTTCATAATATTATATTAGTACATTATGCTAAAATGTAAATGGAAATAATGTACTTTTCTAAATTTTATTTTTCAGTTTATTTTTTAAACAAAATTTCTGTTATCAGTGTAAATTAATTTTTATTATATGTATGTAGTATGTATTTATAAATGATTCAATAATATTTTCAAAATATCATTCTTCTAAAAAGGGGCATTATTCAAAAATGTTAAAAAAAATATTTAAAATTCATATGAAATCTTATCAATGTATGTATATTATTTTATTTAATGCTGCCTTATTTACCCTGTTGCAAAATTTTTTCGAGCTATCTGCAACAAAACTCTCTAGCACTAATATTTTTCTGCAAGATATTTTAATAATAACAAGCATATATGTTACTGATTTAAAATTACGAAAGCGCTGTGTTTACAAAAGAAAAAGCTATATAATTTTTTTTTAATTGAACATGTAATAATTTTTTATTCTAATATTATGGGTGATATTCTCGCATTTTGTTGGGGGGGGGGGGTAAAACTCAAATTATTTCCTTCTTCGCCTCTTGTAAATAATCATCACAATAAGCATTACTATACTTACATTTTTATTCTATTAAAATAAATCTCACGAAAAGTAGTTTATTCTTTATTTATTAAATTATTAGTATTAAGACATACCTTCACTTAGTTTATTTTATTGTACAGATGTATGCAGCCCAGTTGACATTTTTAGTCTCATTTTCAGTTCAATTGTCATTTTATTTATTTCAATATACTCTTAACGATTTTTTTTTAAATTTACAATTTCTTTTTCATTTGCATTTTACTTAAATAATTTTCCTAAAAATTACTGAAATTTTTAGTAAATTTTGGATTATTGATTGGGTATAAATGTAATAAATGATTTCAAAAATCATTCTGGTTTAAAAAAGTCCTAACTCCCGGAACCTCAGTAGTCCATCCACAGAGCCCCTGGTTTCCACGGAATACCTTTTGGGAAACGCTGAATAGATTGTTATAAAAGTTAAACATTTGTAAAGTTCAATGCTTTAAACAGAGATCATTTTATGAGAAATTAATTGCCATTACCGATCCTTCAAAAAAAAAAAATTTGTGTAGAAGCAGAACTTAACAATGCTTGAACCCTTCAAAACATTTTTAATTTTTGAAATAGATTCTTTACAATCATTCAGATGAAATTTTCAGAATTTCACAAAAATTCTTAAATATTTTAATTTCAAATTCATTCTGTTTAATTTCAAAGTAATAAAAAAACCAAAATATTTATTTTAATTATACAAAGATTTGTATTTGATTCTGTCCTGTGCAGTATATATGTATTATCCCTCTGCATTTTGTCCTAAAAAGATACTTGTATTTTTAAATTCAAATTTTTTTATTATTATTAATATTTCTTAAAAAGACCCTTTTTTTTCTCCATCATTTGAAATTTTTGAACCTTTAAAATAATCAAATTTCACATTGATTATTTTTAGAAACATGTGTAAATTATTAGATTAATAGATCAAAGCCTCCGTCATACTTAATCAGTTTTGTCTTATTTTTTAAAACCAATTTCCTTTTTTTAAAATAATTCTTTTCTATTCAATATTAAAAAGAAGAAAAAATTGATTTAACTCTCTTCGAACAATTAAAAATTTGTACAAAAAATTACATTTATGTTAAATGTTTCTTAAATCTAAAATTTTTGAGAAAAAAATGGCATAATCATAAATACATTTATACCTGCTGAAAGAATTTAAAAAAAAAAAGAAATTTTCACCAGAAGACTACAGCATTTCGATTTTACACTGAATAATTAAACATTTCATATTTCAAACAAAGCATAAATAATTCAAACTAAAACTGTATATGTTGGACAAATTAGACTTTTTAGAGATTTTAAAATTTTGTTGAAGTTTAAGGTTTTTTTTTATAAAATAAATCCTAAGTGATTAAAAATGCTCAGGTAATTAAAAATTGAAGGTAAATCTAATAATTTTTTTTTCATAAATTTATATTTTTTGTCTCATGCATTTATGATGAAAATATCTTATATTTGATTTAATTTTGAATTTTTTCCCCCTTTATTTAGATAATATTCACTTTGAAGAGAAATAAAAATGGATCGTACATTACTTGCTGATTTAGGAATGTTTTATTGGTATAATGTTGATCACTATATTCCACCAGATTTTTATGAGACAAAAATATGGTAAATATTCAATCTGTGACTTAAAATATTTTTTTCTTTTTTTTTTTTTAGTTTTTAAAGCTTACATTTGAGCTTTAAAATCATTACCTAAAGGGTCAGGTTTTCAACCTCAAAACTCTAAGATGATGGTCACCCCCAGGGCAGAATCGCCGTGACACGGTGACATTGTCACAGAGAGTTCATGCAGAAAGATTTTTCTTTTGATAAGTTTAAAAAAAAAATTATTTTTCTTTTCTACAGAAATTTATATTACTATGCATTTGCATAATAACTCTTTGATGCCCTCAATTTATGCCGATAGTATCGTAAATCGATGTAATGTTTGAATTGTATTTTCGATATTTATTGATATTGATTTTCACGTAGATTTTAAACATCCCGATATATTTCAAACAATATGGAAAATTTGAATCGTGCTTTTGCGTATTTACTTTTTAAGGCAATAATTCTATCGAATATTTGGCAGTTATTGCTATTCATTTCACCATAGTTTTTAAATACGATATTTTTATACATATTTATTACATAAACCTAATCACGAAATGAACCACACACATGAGAAGTCTGATTCGCGTGATTTCGTCGCCAATCTTTTTTTTTTTTTTTTTTCCGAAATAAATTCCATTATCCTTCAGTACTTAAATTTTTAGCAATAATTTTTCCACTTTTAAATATGTTAATTATTACCTGTTTTAAAATAAAATTTGTACAGTAAGGACCGCCTCTTAACAACGGCTACCTCCAAAGAGGGATTATACGTTTATGGTACTGAAAGTCAGACCTGTATAATATATGTAAAAATTGTTTGTGGAATATTAGTCACCATTGTACAAATTTTTTTGCTATTACTAAAAAGAAAAAATTCTCTTCAAAGAAAGTTTGTCTTTTTCAAATTCCCGAGAAAAATAACAGATTCATTTTTACGCTTTTTCCGACCATTGCTAGTGCAATTTAAAATGCCATTCACATGATTTAAAACAACCTATGGCTATTCCTATTCACACGATTTAAGATAGTACATCTTGTTCTGTATTTTCACAATTTTATGTAAAATTTCGCATTTTGTATTCCTGTGATTTAAAAGCCCCTCTTATTATTCCTGTTCTTAGTGACTTAAGAATTCGGAATTCATATTCACGCACTTTTAAAGTGAAATATCGAAGTTCGTATTCGCGCAATTTTGAAATCTAATATCGATATGTTTATTAAGTGATTTTAAAACCAAACATCGAGATTTGTTTTCACCCGATTTTAAAATGAAATCACAATATTTATTTGTCGATAGTGGGCACCTTTCAACAGGGATCACATAGGCACAGTCAATCACAGAAGATACCTTTGTTTTGAGGTTTTACTACGTATAAAAAGTAGTAAAAAAATTCTGCTCCAATAGTTATGGTAACTCAGTCACTAGAGCATCAAACTTTTGTCCAAAGGGGCCGGTGTTCGATCTTTATAGCAGCTAAGGTCCACCGAGTACGTGTGACATATGTGTCCATAAAATATGGGGAATTTAAAATCTGTGGTGGGTTGCTGAGCAGTATTATGGGTACAGAGATCTGGAGAAAATTCAAATCTATTTTAAAATTGTGAATGTGACCTCACAAAGGAGGGGTGCTGCCATCTATCCAAGGGGTTCTGAGACAAGTCGCAATTTCATCCTTGAGGTTCTCTCTTGTCAAACGAAAGGCTCTAGTGTCAAAACAAAAACTTAGTTTGCAAACAAATGACTGGCGAGCTTGATTAGACTGGCGAGCGTCATTAGAAACAACATATATAATTTTAAAATGAGAGTCCAATCCAAGATTTCTCAATCCCAGTGCCTATTTTTGAGGGGAAAAATTTCTTAAGAATTATTTAATTTCATTGAAAAAATATGTTTATTGAAATTATAAGAGTGTTAATCAAAAAGTAATTTAGGTTAATCAATTTTGCAATATTTTCTAATTTATTGAAAACATAACAAAAATGTCAATGCAAATCTTATAGAGAATATTAAATCCAAAATTTTAAGGTTTTTTTTTTTTTGTGTGTTTCTGTTTAATATTATTATTGTAAATTTATCACTTTTGCCAACTTCTTTTAAAAGAAATTTTTTTTTTTAAATCTAAAATTTGTTCTAGCCATGTTCTATAACAGAAAGTAAAAATTTGGTTTAGTTTTTCTTCCAGTATTGGATTGGATTTTGTTTTGGATTCAGAGTTTTCACTGAAATGTCCCCCCCCCCTTCTTTTCTAACGATTATTACAAAAAAAGTTCAACTTGAAAAAAAAAAAAGCAAGAAAGTTTCCAACATTGAAAAGAGGAAAATAAGAAAGTAATGGTTTTGTATTTCTTTCTTTTTTTCTATGTTTAAGTCTTAAAATAAAATATCGTGAAATGTGTGAAATAAACACATGCAATTGCATATTTATGTTGTAACTGTTCTTCTATATCTTAATAGAGATTTCTTATAGAAAAAAAAAAATATTGACTTCTGTGTTTTTCTTTTTTTAGTGAATTTTAAAGAAAAGGAGTTTTCAGCATAATATTCAATTCTGAAAGATCTCATTTTGTGATACTACACACCAAATGTATGTGAATAATTTTATGCTTTGTATTACTAAATTAACATCTATAATTATTTTTCTTTAATGTTCTCTTTGTTAGTAAATATTATTAAATTATTACTTCATGTATTTTCAATTATTACGTGTAATGTTATTGCCATAAATTGTGTATGTTCTGCAAAGTTGTTGCATCATCCTTATTCAAATTTGATAATCTTGATCAATCTTTGCAATAACATTCCTAAATCGATGTTTAAGTGAGCCTCAATTACTTGAAAGTCTTTGATCTGAATACTTCAGTTAACTTAAGTCAGTTCTGAAATGTTTTTTTTTTTTTTTTTCCTCTCTGCCTTGCACATATTTTTTCTTTTATCAATTTTAATAATCTTTCATTACTCATCTATACGCATTATCTTTAAAATGAAAAACCCTCTTTGTACTGCATGACTGCATACCATAAATAATTTTCTACAAATACATAAAAGTTTTTGTTTGTAGGTAAAGTTAGTTTTGATTAAACTATCTAAAGTTGTAATTTCCGTCATTTCTTTAGTCAGTGAGTCTGCTTTTGTGCTACAGAGCATCACATGCATTGAAAAACAGTGAGGGGTGCAAAAAGAAAATAAAGCTATGATGTGTCCTCTGGGACATACAATACTCCATTGCAAAAAAATGAAATAGGGTGCTAGTAGATTTTTGTATGCAAAATTAAACTAAAAAATACGGGAAAAAATGTGTCAATAAAAAATAAAAAAAAGAAAGAAAGAAACAACTTTTGCTACTAGAAAGAATTTTTGCCTTAAAAAGTAAACTCAAATACAATATTTGGATTTTCCATATTGTTTGAAATATATTGGGATATTTAAAACGTGTGAAAATCAATATCAATAACTGCACAAATACAGTTGAAACATCACATCAATTTACGATACCAGCGTAAATTGTGCTCTTCAAGAAGTGATTATCTAAATGCATGATACAAATATTGCGTGTAAATTTCTGTTGAAAAGAAAATGAAATTTTTTACTTTTCAAAAGAAACGTATTTCTGCAAGAACTCTCTAACATTCTGCAACAATGTTGCAGCGTTTCTGCCTTGGGGCAGCTAATATGTGTATTACATTAACTGTCCAAAAAAAAAATATGTCTTTCGATAAATGAATTAAGGAGAAAGCATTGAAAAGCTTAAAATAATAAAGTAATATAAATCAATAAAGTAAAGTATAAATCAGTAAAAAAAAAGTACAATATAAATCAATCAATAAATTAACGAAATCAACTTAAAAAATCAATGAAATCAGCTAAGGATTCAGAATGAGATGCTGCTTTGTAGAAATGATTTATTAAAAAAAAAAGAGAGAGAGAGAGAGGGCTTGATATCTTTGACAATAGTGCAAATGAATTTTAAAACAAAATATCTTCAGACCTATTTGATAAAAAGACATTTACTAAATGGTCATGTTGAAGTTAACATTAAATTCTGTACCCCTGTGTACCCCATTCTTAATATACTATGTTTCTTCTGTAGTCTGAGTGTTTAAATTTCCTGTCCCTGTATAATTATTGAGGTCTCAGTAAAGTAAAACAATCCTTGGAGGTTAAGGCTCCACAATTTGGTGACCAATGGCAGATTTTGGTTATGTTTGAGCATAGACAGGATTTAAAAAAATAAAGAATTTTTTTTTTTTTTTTTAATAAAACCCAACCAAGGTTGGTTTTTTTAGTTTTACTGGACTTTTTTGGTTTTGTTTAAGATACTACTTTGTTTAACACTTTTTATAATGGATTTAAACTTTAATTTAAAAAAAAAAAAAACCTGAATTTTAATATAGTACCCATCTTTTTATGCTGGTATATTAAAGGCTTTTAAATTAATTCCTTCTTTGACTCGAAATAAAATCATAATAGTGGAGTCCTAGAAATATGCTGTTTTATTTATTTATTTTATTTTTTTTAAGTTATAGTTTTTTTTTTTTTTTTTGGTTAAACTAAAGTAAGCCTTTTGTATTCCATAACTACTGTTTATTTATCAATTTTCTTAATAATTTTTTGAATTACTCTTTAAACTATGTATATAGATTTAGTTTTAATTAATCAATTATGCAATAAAATAATTAATCAATTATACTAAGTTTTATTAAATATAATATGAAAGTAAAAATTTTAAATTTGTATACATTTAAGTTTTTTTTTTTTTTTTTTTTGATAATTTAACAAATTGTTCTCATATAAATTGTTTTGTCCAATTTCCTTAACCTATTACTGCTTCATCTGTATCTGTACTTGTCTTTTCTATATCAAAAAATCGTAAGACTTCGCTGCAATTTTGGATATTAAACTTAACATTACATTTTGTTTTGCTGCTTAAAAACTATAAGGCATAGAAGCTTGAAGTTACGAAGGTATGAAGAATAATGCACAGGGAGTACAATGAAATAAAAAAATTTAACATTCGATAATTAGTTAAGAATTGTTACATGTTAAACTCATATGGAAAATATCATAAGAGCCACTCTACAGGCTGCAGGTATGCAAAAGGGACCATTCCTGTTTATGAACTTAACAACAATTTCAAATTCATTTGAAATCATGTTTGTTCATATTTGTTTAAAAGTTATTGCTATATTTTCTAACTGTTTTTGCTTTACAATATAATTTGCTTTGCTATACAAAATTTATAAGGCTTAGAAACTTGAAATTACGAAAGTATATAGAAAGAAGTACAAGGAGTGTAACAATAAAAAAATGAAGTTTTTGATTATTAGTTCAAAACTTATTAACAGTTAAATTTGGAAAGCAAAAATACCGTGTTTAGTCAATCTTTGGCCTGTTCAAATGAAGTTAAAATTTAATGTGCTGAAAAAGCGATTTTTATTTGTGAACGTAGCATGAATTTTGTATAGAAACTCCAGTTTGTTCGAAAGTTAAAGAAAATTTTAATGCTTTTTCGTGATATTTTTCAGCATTTTTGCTCTAAATATTATCAATTTATCCACTGTTGCAGAAAATGTATTTTTCCCACACAAAATCTTAAGCTTGCGCCTGATTATATATCAATTAAAAGAAGCAACAACAAAAAATTGAAATCGACTGCATATTGCCGGATATAAATCTTAACATTTATAGTGAAGCTTTGAAATATTAAATAACTTGAGGGATAAATATTATTCAATATTTAAAGTGTTATAAGTCTCATCAACGAGTAAAACTGCTTCTCATTTATTTCTTCTTATTCAGTGTCATAATTAGGTACAACTGATTATTTTTCAAATTTAGGTAGTCGTCTATTTCGTTACGATTAACAAAATATTCTGTGTTTTTGTGGAAAATATTGATGTTTATGTAAAACAAAAACAATGATGAATGAAAAGCAATTATAGGGATTGCCGAGCAGTGTGGAGCAGGGGATAGAGCCTACTAGTGTAATAAACTATGTTGAAGGTTTTTATTTCACCTCTTTAACTTTTCTTATTAATTGATTTTCATATTCATGATTTATCATTTTCATGTTACCGAAAAAAGTTTTATACTTTTAATCAATTAAGTGTTTCTATAAATTTTACTTTTATTTTTTTATTGCAGTTACAATGTTCGAGCTTACTGGTGACAGCGATCTATATTTATCATTTATAAAACAGCACTTGCATTATGTACTGAAATTAAGAATTATTTGACTGTGCTCTTCTCTGCAGATTCAGCTTAATTAAACCATGCAGAACGGTACTTACCCGTGGATGACTTCGTCCTCCCTTGGGCAGAAAAGCTGGCATCCAGGATATCAAGCCAGCTTAACAGATCTGTTTCTTAAAAAGAATCCTCTGCACTTTGGAACTGGCATCTCTCAGCTTGCAGCAGCTTCAAGCTACATAGAAAAGATGTCCCCTTCTGCTGATCATATGCCCAAGTGTCCCCACCCGGAAGCCAAGGATAAACCATACCCTTGTGACACTTGTCAACAGTATTTGAATATTTTGAGAACAGATGGTGCTTCAAGCAATTCCAGCAGACCATCAATAAGCACGCCTGTCAGCATCGGTTCCCCATCTGAACGAAAAGTAATGGGTCTCTCTGCATTGCCCCCTCCTGTAAATCATGCCGATAGACCTAATGGTTGTCCACCAACCATGATGCCAGGACAACAAAGGCCCAGGCCACCTCCAAACAAGCAGTTCCTCTGCCCTGTTTGTCACAAGCTGTTTACACAAAAGGGCAATCTGAAGACTCACATGATGATACACACAGGAGAGAAACCCTACGCTTGTCAAGTTTGCGGTAAGAGCTTCACTCAGAAAGGTAACGTCGATACCCACATGAAGATACATACTGGAGAAAAAGACTTCGCTTGTGAAAGCTGCGGAAAGCGTTTTACACAAAAAGGTAATTTGAAAACTCATATTCGCAGCGTTCATACCAAAGAGAAGCCTTTTGCATGTAGTGTGTGTGGTAAAAGCTTTTCTCAGAGGGGGAACATGCAGACTCACATGAGAACACATAATAAAGATGACAGATTCCCATGCACCATGTGTGGGAAAACTTTTTCACAGAAGGGCAATCTCAAAACTCACATGCAGCGTCACACTGGGCAGCTGCCGTCTAAACGAAACTACAATCGAGGAATAAACAATCCAAATAATATGAGGCGAATGCCCCAAGCTGGTGCTCATTTACCACCATTCAGTTTTCATTCATCATCTGTTCTTTCCCAAGGTACTATTCCATCCCCAATCAATTCTCCTCTCTCTTCTAAAGCTCTGTTTTCAAAGATTGGCCCTCATAATCAACATTTGGACATGTCAAGGACTGGCATCAATCTGTCTTATCCCGAAGATACTCACAATGACTGTAGATCCCCCATGACATCACCGATGCCCCTTGTCACTTCATCTGCTGGTTTAAATAATAGCCAGTCACAGTCTTACCACAACACCTCTTCAAGTCCTAATCCTTCCCAGTTGTCAAGTCCATCTCCTGATGATGAAATGGGGGGGATGACACAAATGCTCCAGAACAAACCTTCCCAGCACAATTCTCACCCACCTACTCCAAATCATCAAAACGAAACTCTTTCCCGCTCACAGTTGAACTCTCCACCTAATACTGCTAGTGATCTTCGAATGGCTACTCCACCCCCGACATCTACGAGCACTTCTCAAGCTTCAGAGTCTGAAAGTAGGCCATTCTACTCGGCACCACCCACTCCTGTTCCGGGCCCTTTTGCCACTGCTTCTCGATGGCTGTCGCACGAGCGTTCTCGTTACTATGACAGCTTCCAGCACCATTCGGGATTGAGTTCTTACAATGCTATTTCTCAACATACCACTCCCTTATCACGATTGTCTCTTTTAGCTTCTGGCTCTATGGCTCACCATCTTAGTCAACAACAGCAGCAGCAGCAGCAACAACAAACTTCATCGCAACAAGCAGCAGATGATGAGAAATCGAGTCATGTTCAAGACTCACAATTTCATTCCATAGGTAACCCTGATTTTTCTCAATTACTCGATTAATAATGGGAATATAGAAGAGCTGAATATTTGCAAAGGATACAGAAGTGTGATAAGATATCTTAGCATCCCCATCCATGTTGTTAAAACTCTAAAGGCATAATTTCTTTAATTTTTTTAAACTTCATAAAAAAAAATAGTGTATGTTTTTTAAGAGCTTGTTTTATTTTCATCTGTACATTTATTCATGGAAACTTTATGTTGCTCTTTTATTTTAAGAAAATGTTTTTATGTATATATTTGATATTTTAATGAAAAAAGAAATATCATTCATATATGTGTGAGAAGAGTGATAACGTTGGTAATGAAGTTTTAGATTCGCATTCAGCGCCCGACAGCTTTTAATTTACAAGTAAGAAAAAAAATATACCTTCTTACTTCTATTTATAGAAGTACAAGCTCAATTCAAAAGCCCTATTCGTTTGTACTCTACCTGCAAAACATGCTAATGACCAAAATACTTGTTATTATCTTTCCTCTGAATGTTTCATTATTCAGTGTTGCTGCTGTTTATTTTAGGTGCTTTCTTGGAAAAATGGACACACAATACTGCCAGATTTACATGAAATATTTTAACTTTTGAGTACAGTATATATTTACTGTTAAGTTTTACCAATGCAGTTCCATAGATAGGAAACATTTCTGGATAAACTACAAGGTGCTCTCTGAAATAATTATGGCCTATAACTTTTCTCGATGTAGTATTTTTTAATTAGTAAACATTTTCCTGCCTGGCACATTGTATAAACATGAAGTTATGCTCAAACTAGTGTAATGTTAATACATTTGTGACTTGTTAAACAGTCATGGAGACATGCATAATCATTAATTGTTGTCTTTGTAATCTTATAAATATCAATAACCCTGTTTTACGACCAGACAAGCAAATACAGCATGATTCTATTAAATGTATAATTAAATTGTATGTGCATTTGAATATTGTATTAACACATAGCGTTTGGTGGAGCTGCGTACCTTCGTATGAAGGATGTCTCAGGTCTCTGAAGTTGCCTTTGATGTGAACAAAAAGTGATTTTATCTTGTTGCAAAAATGTAGAATGCTCCTGCCTGTTATAGATCTACTTATACTCACTGATATAAGCGCTAAATTTATTTTTTGAACTAAGGGAAAACTATATGAGGCATTTTAAAAAAAGAACTTGAGTGATTTATTATTTTTAAGATGTTTTTCATAAATTGTTGCATTTTATGCAAATTCAGAAAATAATTAACAACTAAAATGTCCAAATAAAGCAGGCTTAACTTAGTACTAAATCTGAATTTAGTAACTAACTGATTTTAACAAATAAGTGTGTTTATATGATGTAAAATAAATAAAGTGGAAAAATCTCATCTTTTTTTGTGATGGGCTGCTTTTTTCCTGATTTTTCTTCTTTTTTTTAAGAAAATGCTTTAAACAGTGCTCTTTTAAAAGAGAATATAAAATGGACTATATTAGCTTTGTTAAAAGAAAAAAAAGTAAACTTTTTTTTTTCTTCTTGAAATTGTCTGATTGAATTCTATGCCTCATATAGTATTGTGTGTATGGATAAGAAATTTTTTGCTTTTTAAAAAAGTGAAAAAATATGCTGCTGGTTTCAGTTCCTGACACATAATTTTGTTTTGCCCTCTTCAAGAGAGGAATGAAATTGTTTTTCATTCAGCATTAACTGAAACTGTGAAGTCAATTTGGAGGTTCCTTTTTTCTAGTGAAGGCATTGCTATGTCTTAAATCTAAGTATTTTTCAGTCATTGTACTTTGACTTTCGACTGAAATTCAATGTTATTGTTAGTAGTTGCCATACAAAAAAAAAATCTATTGGTGTTGTGTTTATTCGGTGAATTGTGATTTTTGTACCTCTGAGAGGTATGCATTTTGTAAGATTATAAACATAAGTGATTGCTGATATTTGTGATAAAAAGTTTTTTTTTTATTAATAGTTCAACATTAAAATTTTACATAGTTAATATTTAACATAAGTTATAGACATTCCATATAAGAACATTTGTGTCTTATTCTTCCCTTTAATCTTTTAAAAACAATCACATATTTTCAAATTGCAAATTTTAGCTAGTTATGAATCTTTATATTGTTATTTCTGTGGAAATATTGCACAAAACTTTTTGTTATGTGATATTTACCCTTCCAGCGTTGAGCACCTGGAGAGAATTGTAATCAGATTGCCTTGCTTTGATTAATATGGGGAAAACTGGTTTTTCATGCAGGAAAACCTACAGTTGAAAGTTCCGAAAAAGCCAGGACCAGCGCTCATGGGGTTTAAAAAAACGTAATTATGTAGGTGTTTGTTTATTGTTAAGTTTTAAAATTGAATAGAATTTTTTTATCTGATCAGATTTATTTTGTTAATTGCAAGGCAGTGAAATGATTTACTGTGAACTTTATTTCTTAGAATCATAAAGATATTTCAAATAAATATTTTCTGGTAAAAACATAAACTTAAATCATGCTTACAATTGAATAAGGTTAAAACCCTATTTCTGTTTTTTAATTTAGCTGGATTTTTAATTTCAGCTTCCAGTCATATCAATTTATTTTCTAGCTGAGGCAAAACTTATAGTTTAAATGGAACAATATGAATAAATTTGCATGTGTTGTCTTACTCTTTATGCAGTCTTTTTCCACATTTAAGTTTGAGTATTAAAAAGAATGTCAAGACTTTATTTCTTAAAATCAGTGCATGTTTGATTAAATAGTGAGGTTCATTTATTAAATGTGCATCATTAATCTCACCCAATCTAAAGCATTGCCTCGAATAGTTAGATGGAAAAGTTTATTTAATTTTTTTATGGTAGAACTATATTTTAAATAAAATTTGATTTGATCTTTCCTTTTATATTCTAAGGCTCAGTAAAAAACAAAGGAAAATCTTGTCTGCAGGAGTTAAAAAGTAGCATTATTAATAGCAGTAAACATTCTACTAAAACATATTTTTAAATATATAATTTAAAGGTTTCAAAAAAAATTTTAACATGATTTTTTGTTCTAATTGTCTTCATGAACGTTGTAGTATTAAAAAAAAGAAGGCATTTAAATAAAAACAATAGCATTAAAAACTACATCAGAAATTAGCAATATTGTAAGTCAACTTTTCTGAAAATCTTGTCATATGTGTTTGACTTAGATCTTTTTCATGTGTTTAAGATGACTCAAGAAAATAATAATAAACCATGTTGTCAAAAATTGCTCAGTTATCTGAATATTATTCTGTAAGAATCCTTCAGTTTCTCATTGTTACTTGTTATTTCTAAATGTCTGCTTATAATCTATCTGAGAACATTGCTGAATACCAAAGTGTCAACAATTTAAATCAAAGGACTAAATTCAGAAACTTGAATAATTTGCACTTTTTAAAAAAATCTTAATCATTATAATAAACAAAACAATGATTAAGATAGTTTGAGGTTTTGAAAAAGATTTTATCTAATGAAAGAAAAATTAATTAAATCTTCTTTTTTTTTTATGTGTTATCACATATAGAGATAACAAAAAATGCTAAGATGAGTGATAAAATGATGCAGGTGACAGATTTTATGTGAACTTTAATTGCTGAAGAGAAAGACAAAATTAATTTATAATTAAAAAAAATTATTTTTTGCAAATGAGGGATATAACTAATTTCTTTGGGATAAAATTAATTTAAAGATTAAAAATGATAGGCATAAATCAATTAATTCATTTTGCCCTTTTCTGCTACCAGTAAGGCAATTGTAAATGTAAACTTAACTATGTATTAATTATGCTTTCTAAAATAGTTTTATAAAGATTTATTAAAATATTCAATGTTTAATATTCATTAAATAATTCAACTTGGATAAAAAAAATCTGACTTCGTGAAAATTTATTCGTGCAAAATTGTTGTCTTTTAATGCTAAATGTGCTTCCCTTACCTTTCAGAGCTTTATTTAAATTAGTTTCTTATGTCAAGAATCTGCTGTTGAAGATATACTTTTATATTTTTTTGTGATTGATCCATGTGCTGACAGTTGTAGATACATAAGAGTCTATATAGCTCGTTAAAGGGAAAATGTCTGCTCTGAGAGTATTTGTGTAATGTGAAATGATGTATTATACATTTTAAAATAACACACATTGATGATAGAGTACATATTGCAGTGATATTGTGATGTTCTTCATGTATTTCATGCTGTGATACTAGTTATGCAATAATGTAGAAAAGAATATAGTTTAGTGTAGATAGTGAAGAACCGGTTGTTTTTCCAAGGGAAGTATCTTTTTCTGTAGCTTTGGATTATGCAATGCTTTATCATCAATTGTGTGTTTTTTTGCAGTGTAAATAGATGATCAAAATTATTTTTCCATTTATAGTTTTATTAATTATCCATTTGAGTTTTTTGAGGGATATATGTTTCAGCAGATTTAGAGCATTTTTATTGTTGTTTGAAGAAAAAAAATGTTCATTTAAAATCAAAATAGTTTAGTGACATTCTGTTTTAAATAGTTTTGAAAAATAAAATTTTTACACTATTATTTGCACTTTTTTAAAAAAAAACAATCTGCACTTATATTGCAATTTTAAAGGCACTAAGTGTATTGTAAATTTATATGAAGTTGTTTAATAAATCTAGTTATTTTGTTTTTCATCAAAATAAGAGGAGTTACAAGTAATAATAAATAAAATGCTGCAATCTATCAAAGTTTGGGAAGTTTTCTAATAGATCATTTTTCATTTCACAATGATATGAAATACATATTATTTTCCATTTCAAAAATATTTTTTTATTAAAAGCTTAAATGTGAGAAAAAAATTGCATGGAAAGGCTTAAAATTCAAAAAAGGAAGAAAAAAATCTTGTGATTTATTAACTATTTGATTTTCAATATTGTTAGTTTTTTAATAGTTAATTTCCTAAACCAATCAAACTATACATTAATTTTATTGTTTTTTAAATTGTGATATTATTTCAATTTCTAAAAAATGTTTTACAGTAATATGAATAGTAAAACTGCATATTATTATTTGTTTTATTATTTTATTTAAACTCTGTTTGGGGTTTCATTTTTAATTCCCCTAAAATAAGTTCGAAATCTTTAATACAGATTTTAGTGTTTAGTTAGTTTTTAATATTATTGAAAACCTATGTGCAAAAAATATGAGTTATTATGCTGACATAATGTTTTCTTTATAAGACATAGTTTTTAATTTACATCTCTTAATTGTATATAATACTAGATTATGTATGTTATTTGTAAAAAAATATTCAAGTTGCTTTCTCAATGGTTTATTTGCTGCTAAAATATACCTGCTCAAATTTTTTTTATCTGATTAACGAGTGCCTTTTAACTTAATTCTGCATCAATGTGTTAGTTTTGTATTTTATTTATTATACTTAAATTATTAGAAATAACTTGATTTTTAAAAAGTGACTTTGCAATAAAATTTATGCAGGCTCTCTTGTTTATATTTTGACAATAAGCTATTATGTTAATTTTGAAATAAAAATTTTTTACTTTTTTGCCACAATTTGAAATTTTTAATATTAACCTTTTGTTTTAAAGGTGTATTATGTTTTACAGAAAGAAAGAAAAATTTATTTTTTAAATTGCTAATAATTTTTCAAAGTTTAAATGTTTTTTTTTATTTGCTTTTATATTACATGTAATTGTTTTGGGGAAAATGTTTCATTGTTTAAGAAATAAAAATTTGAATACAATTTTGGTTGGGTACATTACGACCTTTGCATTAGTAATAGTTTGATAGTGATAGCGGAGGAAAGATTTTAATAATACAAATTCGCATCTACAATTACTTAATGTTTTTTAAGTCACTTTTCCATCTGTTAATATAATTTGAAAGTGCGATGACACATCCTTGCATACACCTTGGTATGTTTTATGCAGCTAAATAAGTTTATCTGCTGGCAGCAATTAAACAATTGTCCCATATATATCGTCATAATATAATTGGAACAAACACCTGCATTTTTTTTTTAATTGAAATAATTGAAAAAATATTTATTCAAATCTGTTTAAAGAGTATTATTTAATATTTTCTTATTGTATTGCTGTGACTTTTAAGGAAAAGTTGTGAAAAGAAACGTGCATGTTTTTCAAAAGTGATCATTATGATGAAAAATGTTTATGGTGTGAAAAATGATACTAGTAACATTTTCTACTAGTATCATGTTTATACTTGTATCATGATACTAGTAGCTTGTTATGAGACTTTGTAGCTAAAATTTGTATTTCCATGTGTAACATTGTTGTCCACAGTTGAACAAATGGTATTAAAATAGCTGCTGCATATTGTTTTAATAGATGTTATAATAAATGTAATGATGTTTTAATGTTTCTAAGCATGCATGACTTGTTTTGTAACTAGTATAAATCTGCAAGTTCGCATCAGATACCTGAAATTAGAATCTATAATTCAGCATGTTTTGCACAATCTCTGAAGTTGTAGATAATATGAGTAGCTTCACTTGAAATATGACATTGGTTATAATCATTTGATTTTTCTTTAATAGAATGTAGTAAGTGTTTTCCTCCTGAAAAAAATTGTGATATTATCTATCGCTCTTTTTTAGTTTCTTGTGTTATATATATTTGTGATATTTTTAATTTTTATTGCTTCGCTTTTTTTTCTTTCCCCGGTGATCTTTGTTTCTTTGCTGTTAGATTTATATAGCTTTGTTTTATTGTGCTATGTTTAGTTTTATTTGAAGCTTTTTTTCATTCTTATGGTTATGTTTGTGTGAATTTTAATGCAACCAGACTGTATATAATAGAGCTGCAAGCTCTCTAATTTGTGTTGGAGTTGAGTAGTATGTTAATGTTTTTCTCTTCTTTATTCTAAAACAATCGTGATAATTGTATATTTAAAATATAATTTCATTTTAAAATAACGATTTTTTCTTTTAAAATGCATTCCATTAGATCATAATGAAAATGATGCTTTCAGTTAGTCATATTTTGTTTTTATTCTCCTATTAAACCACCCAAGAAAAGATTTTTCTCTCTTACTATTAACATTTCATGTTTTGTCTCTGAAAAATGACATGGCTATCTTACTCTTGATTAAAAAACTGTTGTAGCAGTACTTTTGAAGTTAGGGGTCTCTGCAACAGTTGTTAAATTGGTTAATATTGCTAATTGTTAAACTTGATTTTATTGTTATAAACTTGATTTTATTGTTATAAATATTTTTACTTTTCCATTGAATTTTTTTCTTCTTCAATAAATGAACCCTTAATACGAATGCAGTGCAGTAACACCTCAAATAAGCAAAAAATCATTATTTGTATGCTAAAAAAGTTATTACTAATCTGGGATGTGTAATTCCCTACTTCAATAGAAAATGGTAGAGCATTAGTAGATTTAAATTAGCAAAATTAAACGTAACTTTAAAAAAGAAAAATAAATAAATAGATACTGATGCAAGAAACAGAATATGTTCAGACAAGTTTAAAACAGTTAGAGTGATTTTAGCTCAGAGTGCTATCACTGAAGAATATAGATGGAAGATTTATATTATTTTAAAATAAAGGCCTGTCTTTTTGTAAAAAAAGGACTTGGATGTCCTAAGGACCCATAGTGTCCAAAGTCTTGTGGAATCACTGTGTCTTATGTATATATAATCTATTTATTTAAATAGCACTTATTATTAATATGCACCTTGATCAATGGATCTTGTTTTGAAAATTTGATAGATTTATTGTATTGAAATTGTGCATTTATGCAGATATAATTTGAACATATAGGTTTTTTAATAGATCTGATAAAAGAAACATTTTTGCTCTGCAGTTTTATAAAAGAAATATATTATTTGAGATGATTGCACTTTAAAAAGTTGAGCATGCTGATTTTTCTTTTGATCTCAACCAATCTCTAACTGTTCGCCATAAGTCTTAATCCTCTAACTTAGTTTGATAAAACCCTAGTCTGACCCTTTGACTAGTTAAATTATAACTGAGTCTAAGATTGTCTATGAGCTGCCATGGCTCAGTTGTATAGGCTTTCATTGTGAAAGACAGGTTTGAGATTCCCAGTTGTGGCTTGTAGGTGGGTACCAGCTTGTCTGAAAAGTGAAGGCGGTTTGTGCACAATTCTGCAGTTGGTCACAATTTTATTATTATTAAAATTTGGAGCCTTATCCTCCTTGACCTCCCTGTCCCACAGTAGACTGTTGTGAGAGTGCTTTATTTTTTTAATTTTTCTAACATTAATTCCTTTCAAAAGCTAGCTCTGTTTTCATTTTGCTTGTTAAAAAATTTTAAATTATCTTGAGACACAATCTGGAATAGTTCCTAAATAAAATATCTGATCATATTTCAGCAATTAGTTTCAATGCCTTTGATTTCTTATCCAATTTGTCGCTGCCATATATATTTAGTTTTATCCTAGCCTAGTCAGCTTTTTTTTTTTTTTTTTAAATTCGCAGTTTCCTAAATGCTACTACTTTTCTTTTTAAATGTAAAAGCATATGCTAGTGTGCCTTAATATCAACTTGTTGTTGATGCGAAAGAAAAGATTTTCCTATTACTGTGCCACCCTATAATTTGTTTTAATTTCATAGTGCCATACATTAAATTTCCTTATTTCGTTTGAGAGCCTCTTTCTTAGCATTGTGCTCCATGACATGTGATGATAAATGTTCCTATGATTCATCAAAAGTAATTTTAAAGTAAGTTTTATACTGCTATCATTTATTTTCTTTGCTTGTGTTTTGTTTTATCATTAAAATTTGTTGTCGGAGAGTAAGTAGTGTTTGAGGTATATGATGCAACTGCAGATTTATTTTTGTGGAATCAATTATGTGAAGATCAAATTATATTCTGTGTTATATAACTTAACTTCATTTTTTGCGTCTTGTGTGACCTACTTAAACAATCCTGCAATATTTACTGTGCTGTGTTTATTTTTCTATCACAATTAAGTTGTTTTACTTTATCATTTAATTTTAACATACATGTTATAAAATTTTTCAAATTGAATTTAACATTCATCATAATTTAATTCATCCCCTTTGTATCTGTGATATTAAATTTTGAATGACTTCAAAAAATAATAAATGTGACGCTGCTCATTTTTGTACAGTTCTCGGAACAACTGAATAAATCATTACAACTTGTATGAATAATTGTACTATTTGTTTAGATTCTCCAAAAAAAAACTGTTTTGTGTGTAAATAGGATAAAATTTTATTTTAAAGGCAATTGATGCTTGTCTTTGTTATTTAAGACAATTGTTAAAAGATTCTTTCATTTTTTTTATTGCATTGTATGTGGGACTTAGACAAATAATTTTAAAAAAAAGAGTACCTTTAATGATACTTTGTATTTGTTTCAACAGTTACATGTTGCTTTCGAAGGCGTGTGTAGATCTTCAGTTAATCATGTAATCAATTCATAATTTTTTCTAATAAATTTCTTTTCTTATTTCTACTTTTTAAAACATCTTATCTTCAAAAAATTAATGTTTATTAACCACCAAATAGTTAATTTTAAAATGTCATGTTTTTTTCATTTCCAGTTTTTATACTTTTTTTAAGTAGAATAGGTGTTTAAAGGTACGCCAGTATATTCAAAATTATTTTTATCTTTATTTGACCGAATTAAATAAGAAAGTTAATAAATAGAAGCTTATAAAATTAAACTGTTTCTTTGTAGGTTGATGAACTTAAATGATAGTACTATTTCCGCACATACAATGAATTTGCTGTGTGCTTATCAAAAATTATGTTGTCTTTCAATAATTTAACTTTTAAAAAGCAAACTACAGGTTTTAATTTCATTATTATTTTTGTGAGTATGTGTATTGAATGTTTCCATGCTTAATGTGTAAGAAAAATAAAACTTTATTTTACAAGTTCTTTCCTGTGAAGTGAAAATATTCATATGATACATATATATTTAAATATATTTCAAATTGTACAGAATTAAGGTAGTACAGGGTATTATAGCAGTGTGTTTGTTCCACACGGTGTAGCTGTTACTTTTACTCAGTAACTGAGAAATGTGATTTCACAAGGTGCTTGTTTCCCTTTGTAAGGGTCCGAAATATGAAATTGTTTGAAATATATAATAACAGTGCATTTCAAAATAACTTGACATTTTACTTGCTACTCCTTGTTATAAATTCAGAAAAACTGCTTTTCTGAACTTGTCTGTAACTGTTTCTTGTATGTGCCGAAGATTATCATCTTTTACTGCATTTTTTTTCTTAAATTTTGTGTTCAGATGATTATCATGCATGATGAAGTAGCAGCTTTTATTATATCAATAAATTGAAACAATCTGTTTCTGTTCTGTTCACAAATACACATCCCTGTTTTCAAATAGCTTTACAAAGGAAAATAAAGCCATGCTTCATATTGTAATTGTTTATTATTTTTTCTTAAGTTGTTTGGCCGTTATAGAAATAGAATTTATTTTTTAAAAAACTTTTGGGTAGTCATATTTTATAAATATACTCAAAACTGCATCCTAATCATATTTATCAAAGTTTAAAATCTAATTTATCTATTATATTTCAAAGAAAGGCATTCATGAGTAATATCCCAACTATTTTCTCTTTGAGAAACTTTTCAAATTTTTAAAAATATTAATGAAGCTCTTGTATAATCTTAAGTTAATGTAGTAGAAAAAAAACGTTAATAGATATTTGTTTTTTAAGTTTCACAATAGTTCAAAATAAGCAAGAAATTTTTTTTAAAGATGTACAAACTGTTATAAAATTTGAAGAGTAGCAACAAAAAAAAAATTTAATAGGGAATTCATTCTAAGGAACCAACTTGTTTTAGATAATCTTGACATCGATAGGAAGACAGCCACTACTCTCATCAGACTAAGAACAAAACATCATAAAAACATGAAAATTTCTACAGATAAGACTAGAAAATATCAAAACTGTGGCAACTGTCTTAATGTGGAACTGACACCATATCATGTTTTTAACTGCCCTGCAGTCGCTGCAGGCCTTCACCTTTTAAACTACCCCACAGAAGAGGATTTGTATTCTTTTAATGCCATAGAAATAACAAAAACTATTCAAGCACACCATGAAATATGATTCTATAGAGGATACGACACCAACCAACCAACTTGTTTTAGATAACAAAAAGTAAATCCAAGTAGAGTTAATGTATTGATTTAATGTTCAAAGCTAAATAATGTGAAAAGAATTTAAATAAAACGTTATTTCTGCACTTTTGCATGTTTAACTTTATTCATTGGAAAGGCAGTTACCAAAGCAGGAGAACCATCCCCTCCAGTGGAGGACCTCCACAGAGCATTGTGATGGCATGCCTTTGGATCATCTACTAGGATGTTTCCCAGACCGTAACCTATTGACGATCGAAATAGGCTACAGGTGGCATAGAGTAGAACTTGTTACCTTTGGAAACACTTCGTATGCTGCACCATTAGCGTATGGAGAGTTATAGGAGAAGGAAGTATGTTAGTTTCTGTCTGGATTTTCTACATAAATAAAAACTTTTAAGTTAGGAAACTATATGGAACTAAAAACTACATTGAATATAGTTCTAAAAGTAAGTGTCGGTAGAATAAAATAAAAATATTTCTGATAATTAAATACGAAAAATATTAAGTTGAAGTTAATTTTCGTAGCACTAAAGCTGGAAAAATATTAAAAAAGGGGGAATATCGTAGTACATTCCTATACAACTTAGGAGGTGGAAGGGTCAAGACATGGAACCGGTCTTCTCCCCAGATGGAATATTCGAGCGTTGCGATCGTGAATAGCATATTGTGCAGCTTTAGTAAAATGGAAATAAAGTACAATAATGCACTAGGATGTGTTATTTTAAGGCTAAAGGCCCTTGCCCGTTATATCTTAACATAAGATTTTCCCTGGTCTGCTTTAGGTGTGAATGTCATAGTCAATTCCGACTAATATTTCTATAGTGTCTGATGGAAGGAGAAATATTTCTATAGTTTCTGATGTAAGGAGAAAAGTTGAAATTGAAGGAGGATCCGCTCGATCTAATCTTTTGTAAAGAGGGGTTGGGTTGATTTTGATTACTATTACAATAGATAATGCCTCCTAAAATATTTTTCTATGTGATATTTGCGTCAGTCTTCGTAGATTTGAATGAAGGTGTAAATATCTATCCCTCGACAAAGTGTGAAACCTGTTTTTCTTTGAAATTAGAGGAAGTCGAACCGAATATTTATGTTTTAGAAAGTCGGTGATGTAAAATGTTTACACAGAAAACGAAAAAGTGCAGCGCCCTTTGTGTGTTGTCCATTTTATTTGCTTGCGAATTTACGTATTCATAAAATAAGGGATATTTATTCACATCAAATTTCTCTCAGGTTCCACAGAGGAATAATCGTAAAATCTGTTCCCAGCAGAACACCGAAGTCAAGAACTATTAGTATCAGATGGTGACCACTTTGGTTTGATCAGCCTGCGAGGAGAGAAAGGAGGCGTATTGGTGATCAAAATGGGCTGCAGGTGGCGTAGAGCAGTACTCTCTACCAACGGCAACACTTCACATGATTTCCCCATTATAGCGTGTGGAGAGTCATAGAGGAAGGAAATACGTTAGTTTTTCTCTTGATTTTCATATAGATTAAGATCTTTTAAGTTGGAAAACTATATGGAACTCTAAGCTACATTAAACATATTTCTAAAGAAAAGCATCACAGAAATTTAAAAAAATATTTTTATTAAATAAAAAGGAAAAATATTAAGAAAAAGGAAATAATCGTAGTACATTCCTATACAACTGAAAAGAGGAGGAGAGGGACGAGAGAAAGGCCAAAGGCATGAAACCGATCTCTCCCCAGATGGCGTATTCGAGCGTTACGATCGCCAATCGTGTCTTGCAAATTTTTCTATCCTAAAGTGGTTGGCTTCGCACACAGTTCGTCGGGATTCCAAAAGCGGGTAACCATCCGCTCTAGGTCATGCCTTTAAATTATTCTCATGGATGTTTTTCAGACTGTCATTCGTATGCGAATCTAAATGTTTACATGTGAAAAATTAACCAATCACATCCTCATTTCAATTCCTGATTTTTATGCAGTGAAAATGGCTCCTTAAAAGTTCGTGAGTTCCAGCAAAAACAAAAGTGAAGGAGCGTTTACACTGCACACGGTTCACGCACTTCTGATTGTGTTCAAGGGAAAATGAGAATCTGCTTAGGGAAAAATATTTTCTCTCAAAAAATTGACCAATCAGTATCTTCATTTTTTCAACGGTGTTGGAAAATGTCCAGCTTCGACAATCTGTATAATTTCATGATTAACTATGACTGTGGTTTTTTAAAAAACTGTAACTGTACTTGTTGCTATGTAAACAAACAGCAGCGAGTAAAACAGTGAAATGCGATAATGCATCTGAAACTTTTCCTTTTCCTTGTAAACTATCAAAGAAATGAGGGGAACCTGCTTTGCTATTTAAGAAAAAATAAATAGAAAAAATGAACTTGATATCATCAAAAAGCAGAAATTTTTATATGGATATCCAACTGTAAAGATCTATAAATATTTTGAATTACATGTTTCAATTATATGTTTGAATGAATTTGCAGTAATATTAAATTTCCTTTTTCAGGGATTTTGGCGAAGAATATGGTGGGAAACCTTTAGACATGGAAATAAATGCTTTTAAATATGCTATTTTTCAAGCACTTAAAAATATCTATGGTGATGTAAGATGAAAATCTTTTATAACTAAGTACTATTTTGATGTTATGGATTCTTAGATATTTATTTATTACCCGGATATGCAATAGCTTATCTTCTCAGTTATTGAAATGATTTAAATTGAAGACAAGATTACTTATAAATTTTTTTTAGATGTAATAGTTTTATATTTGTTCCATTATATATAAATATTGGTCGTGCAGTACATTTGAATTTGCGATAATTTGTATTGCAAATGAATGAAAACTATTTAAATCTGTGGAAACATTATTTGTCATGCTTAATAATTTTTTGACATAGCAAATACTTTTCCAAGTCTAACATAAATAGCCTTGAAAACCCTGAAATTTGTGTTTATTGGTCTTATCTGTTTTATTACTAATTTTAATCACAATATAACCTGTTTACTACAATCAGTTCAGTATCTTTTCTTTTACTTAATTTTAGTAAGTTACTTTTAATGTTGGCTTAATTAAAGAGGCTGAAAGTTGTTTTCCCAATAGGGTTTCAATTGACAATTTCTTTTTGTTCAGTTAAAATTAATGATTCATAAACTGTCCTTTCCATGCTATCCTTAATCATTATTAATTAAAATATTCTATTTATTTTGCTTGTTTATTTATTTGACAAATTAATGAATTCTACTGAATATTGATCATATTATTTATTGACAAATAGGTTTCAATGCCATTATCAGATAAACAATGTTCTGAGTTTTTCTAACTACAAATTTTTGTTTTTTTTTAAAGTTATAAATGGATTATCAGTCCTTATATTATCATTATTTATTAACATAATTATATTATAAATTTTTTAATATTTTTTAATTAATAAGAAAAAAAAGTTATTCGATTTATAAAATTTACAAATGTTTTATTTGAGTAAAAAAAAAAACATGTAATTTTTCTGAAATATTTTTCAATTCGATGAAAATCATGTAGACCCATTTATAATTCTGATTTTTGAAATATTTTTAATAAATTTTTATTTAATTTATTAATTTCTTTGGTGACAATTACAAATAATGGAGACAATAAAACATATGTATTGTATATATCTTTTGACCTATTTATGGATTTATATTATTAACAATTCATAATAGTACCATTCAGAAGAACTGATGTTCGATCCCCAGTGGCACCTTGAAGCCCATCCAGCTTATCTGGAAAACAAAGACAGTCTGTGCACGATGCTGATCATAATAATAAAATGCCACGATAATTTTATTGTTCACGAAATTATGGCGCTTTATTTTTCACAATTCATAATTAAATGCATGCAGTTAAATTTGTGCATTATACATTTTTCAGCCTTTTTGGAGAATTACAAAATTCAAATTTTTCTTTTTGGGCATAATCAACTAAACTCTTAATTTTGTGAATAATCAAAAGTTGATGCAGCATAAATTTAATTTTCATGGGATTTATTGCAAACTTTTTTGAATATATATTTAGAAATTTGTGTTACTAAATTTGACATATCTGCTCTAAAATGTGTGTTTCACAAATCAACTTAAATTACTGCATTAAAAACTTATCACACCTTTTATTGTTGATTAAAAATAGTAAAAAAAAATTTTTTTTTTGTGTCAATTAATAATAATTTCAAAATGAAATAATTTAATTGAGGATTTCAGAATGCAACATAATATAAATCAAATTTGGAGTTCAGGTAAAATTATAATTTACATTTACAGCACTCTTATTCCACGATATCTTATATTTCACCCATTTAAATCTTTTCTTATAGGAATTTGCTGAATTTTTAAACAAGCTTTCATTACTTATAGTATTGTTTATGTTTATTTTAAATTATTTGTGAGTCTAAAATTTCTTCTTTGAGTATAAAAAGTCTTTATAAAATATTGGCTAATGCATAAAAAACAATGTAAATGTTTTTTTTTTTCCACCATTGTACATACAATAAACCATATTCGAGTATTCCAGATGCAAGAAGTTTAAGGTATCTTATTAAGTGTTAGTCTGACTTAAATTTGCACAAAAAGGCTATGTTTTTCAAATTTAATTAGCTTTTCATTTAATTTTAGAAAAGGATACAAAACTAAATATTCATTATTTACAATTAAAATAACAAAAAATTCTATAACTTTCGCATTTCACTTTTGAATTTTTTTTCAGATGGGGTGCATCATATCAGTAGACATTTTAAAATATAGAGAAGAAGACAGAAGAGCTTTTGTAAGAGTTCCTTCAAGGTTAGTCTGCAGCCTTTTGTTTCTAAATGTTAAATCGTTTTATATAATAATAAAAGTAATAAAGTTACAAATTTTTGTAATGATTTAAATTTTATGTACAGGGGTGCCTGCAACTCTAAAAAATTCTAAGACTGAACTTACTTTTTGACTGATTAACACGGTCTAGCATTGTTCAACAGAATTTTCAAGAATTTATTGTTCAATGACTGCAAAAAAACAATTTTCCATGAGAAAGGCCCATATTTTTTATCAGTGACTCTTATCGTTTTTTACACTATTTGCTGAATAATAAACAAATATTTTTTTCTTAAAATGATTCATATCTCTACTTATTTTTAACTTTTCATCATCAATTTTTAGTCCTAAATAATCTCGAATCGAGCATTTTATTTTAATTCTTAGAGCATTTCTGAATATCAAGGGGGGAAAAAACTCAAGCAGATTGAATACGACAAAAATTTTGAAGTTGTAGCATGGAATTAAGCGATTATTTTTCACAAAAAAATGATAGTAGCACTTTCGCATTTTGATTGTAAATTTTAACAAACCAAGGTAAAAAAAACTGGTCCTTCACAAGTGTTATACTGTGAAGATTGGCCATGCTGGAAAAAACCGCACAACAAAGAAAATCAAAGTGAAGAAAACAGAAAACTAGTGAGTACTCATTGATGAGGAGAAATTTTGAGAAAAAAACAAAATTTGAAACTGGGTGGACAAGGATTATTTTGAAATTAAAAGGATGTAAAAAATATTTGAGACATTTATGCATTTTTTTTATTTTTACCATTTCAACCGCTAAACTGCTTTTGAACATATTCAACTTAAAATTTGTTTTTCTCAGATTTAGTTTTCATAGACATATTCTGTCTAATTATTATTATAACAAAATATTTATAGTGTCAATATTGTTAAAGACATATATATATATTGTTATATATAATTATTACAAACTCAAATGGATTTTGAAAAATGAAATTTTCAGTTTGAGGCTTAGGACATTCTAATAAATTCTCTAAAACTTAATTCCTCCTGATTAAATTGAACAATCAAAGAGGCGATTTTTATGAATAAACTCTTGTTGAATACTATATCTAGGCTTCATAGTAGAGCAAAGAAAAAATCAGGACTTTTTTTCTGAAAGACTATGCATGTACATGTTTTTAAAAAAGGCAAACTAAAAAAAAGTATAATTTGCCCTACTTAAAAAAATAAAGACAAACTTTAGTGTCAAAGAATAAAAAACCTATTTTAATTTAAGGATTGCTGTTAGACAGAAAATTTTATCAATATCTAGTATAATTTTAATATAAAACATAGCAGCTCATTATAGTTTGAGATTAAAAATTTTTTCAACTTTTGTAGTTGGCATGCACAGCATTATGTAATTGTTATATATTTATATAAATGACTCCTATTGATCTATAATCGTGAAAATAATCGAAATTTCTTCTTGCAGTTCATAGAAAGAATTTCAGTTAACATAAACAGTATGCAACAATAAATTTGTGCAGAAATTTTAATGCAGAAACTATTAATAAGTGTTACAGTATTAAAATAATTCGTTTCATTGTTTAATAACAATTTTGATTTCTAACAAATGAGTTGAAATTGTGATTTTTTTTTTTTTGGAAAAGAATATGGTCTTGAATTTGTATAAAATATTTTTGAAGGTAGTTAAAATTAAACTTTGCAAATAAAATATTTTTGAAGGTAGTTAAAATTAAACTTTGCAAATATTGTTAATATATACCTGTTAATATATGCCTGTTAATATATACCAACTTTGCCTGTTAATATATACCAACTTTTTTAAAAATTCAGAGGTATATTTGCATCAATACAAATCTACCCTCTTCAAAATTTTCTGGTTTAAATTATCAAAATGTAAACAAAGTTGTAAATACAAACAATTTGTGATTTGTCATTACAGGGACATTGTGAAACTCTGGAGCTCTTTAACACTATTTTCTAAATATAATGGATTGGACTGCATGTTTAGAGTATATAAGGTTATTATGTAAATTTATATCCAAATTTTATAGCTATATAACCAATACAACTTTACATTGATACTTTACTTTTTTTTTCTTTTACAGGTCACACCAGTTCTGGCTTGTTTAAATTTAAACAGCAATCTCTATAAACATACAAAGAAAGAAAAGTGTTCATGATAATTGTCAGAAGCAAATAATTGAAAATACATTTTGATTAAAACTTTAATGTCGCACAATCTCTTGAAATTATTATTTATCACTGAATGTTTAAAGATTCAACCATCACATAAAAACAACAAAATTGTAAAATACATTAAAAGTAACCATCACAGCAAATATATTTAAAAAGAAAAGTCTTTGGATAATTAAAAAAAATAGCTGCATACAAATTTAATGTTCAGGATTCAAAATGATTTAAATTGGAAGAAAAGAAGCGCCATCACAGATAAATTTTTTTCCTCTTCAACCCAAAGCAGAGGAACATATGACTGCAACGCCTCTTTCATAAAAACTATGCTCCTTTTCTTGTGCAGCAACAGGTAAGTTGACGGTAAAGAGTAGTTCACTGCGAGTGGTGTTCAAGTAAACCGGCAATGTCACCTAAAAAGAAACAAATATTCAATAATCATGGTTGAATCGGAAAAAAAATTAACCCCTTTTTCAGACATAAGTACTTATGCCAATTTACAAATTATATATATGTGTTTATTGCAGTATTTTTGTTTCTTTTTCAATATTTTTTTTCTTATTTCGAAACAATAAACACAGGTAATTTTTATTTGCTATAAAAATTTATTTTTCTATTAAAAGTTGCTTAGAAAGTAATCATTAGATAGACTGGTCACATTGGGTGCAGTTTAAAATGGTGAAAAATATAATTATGCGTTAAAATTAACACCATCATGATTCTTTTGTACCATAGTTAGAAAGAATTATGTAAATCCTTGCATGAAATTTAGAATTAATGATAATATGGCAATTATAAATTCATTTAACTGCATATAGTACAAGAAAGAGCTAAAGATGCTTTTTCTTTTCGCAATAGCTCCGAAAATGTTTGAATTTTTTACCATCTGTAAAATTAATTGCAAAAAACAGAGCAGTATTATTATTGCTACACACACTGTATACAGGCACATTTATATTAAAATAAACCAGGATAAAAAGAACTTAGTTTTAAATGAATTTCTCACCAATTCTTTTATTAAAACTTAGAATCCCAGTTAAGTATGGGCAAGTTAAATCCAATTTAAAATGTCAAATTAAGATTTTAGTGAACATGGAGCCTTATCAGTTTTAAAAGTTTTCTGTTCTACAATTCAAATTATAGTTATTTATAATAAGTGTTTATTTTAAACTTACATGTTTGATAATTCATTTTAATGTTTTATACAAATGATAAATATAAAATGCTTTTTTTTAAGTGTAAAATTATTTATTAAAATAATATGTTAAGAATCATTGATGCAAAAATGAATTCATAACAATAACAAACTATTATTAATTAGAAATAAGTAAAAAATCATACTATACCTCTGGTAATGCTGATTTTGTTTCAGTTTTTCTATTAAAAAAAAAAGGAAATTTTTATAATTATTACTTTAGAAAAATGATAAGAACACAAATTTAAAATGTAACATTCTTTGTCATTTTCAACTTACTTTATCCATCGTATTGTTGTCAAGGGCAAATCAGTAGAAATAGTGAGAGTTAAATGTAGTTTGCTATCAAAGCATTCTGCTCCTTGGAGTTTCAATCCTAATAAATATTTCTATGAATTAGTTTATGTAAATTAAATTGAAGCAAAAATATAAAATGTTAAGATGATTTATTACTAAATTTTATATTTATCACTAATCTCAACAATTCAAATAGAATCAATTCATTGGAATATTTAAAATAATCAAAGACAAGTTTATAAAATTATGTGATTATTCTATAAAAATTGATGCAAATTTCCACCAGAAATCAGTTTTTGATGCTTAATATATAAGTGCCAGAAATTCGGATTTCTCCCATGTACAAACGCTGGTTTAAAAGGGCAGTGTACAAAAGGAGAAAGCATAACAAAGACCTAAAGTTTAAGGTAATTCTACAATTAAGTTTAAATTTAATTCACAGTCAAATTTTAAAGAAAATTTATGATTTCATCTAGTGGCACATATTAACATACCTCATTGCAAAAGTTTTCAACAAATACGTAATAATATTTTTTAAAAATCAAAATGACAACTTTTTTTAATGATGTTTCGATGTTTACAAATAAAAATGACTATAAAGTTCAAATAAGATGGTTACTTGTTAAATGGCACTTATATTTTACTGTGAAAATTTTTCAAAAAAACAAATTGAGTGTTTAGTTGCATGTTCAAAAAAGTAAGACAGAAGTACTTAAATAATTTTTTTTAAGGATGGTTAAATAAGTATTAAGTATTTTCCTATCTTTTTATGAAATATTTGAGTCACAAAATAATATTTTCTTACATAGTATATGCAGGACTGTTCAATAGTTTTTTTTTATTTTATAAATTTATAGTTAAAAATACTTTCTTCTAAAATTCAATTACAAAAGTTATTATAGAGTTAATTTTATTTAAAAGTATATTGCATAATTAGTGCATATAATATAAAGATTGATATAATTCAGAATCAGAAGCTGTTAATTTAATTGTTCCCACTTTTTGAGATGGGCCCAAAAGCAAGATGGCAATATGCTATCACCTCAAGTAGAAACACCACTTTAGTCAGTATAAATTTTTAAATAGATCAAAGTACTTGTTCTAATATTTTACAATTTGAAAAAAAAAACCCCTCAATTTTATTAAAAGAGGAAGTATGGAACAGAAAAAATTATATAGCATTCCAAAATTGAAAAAAAAGGGCAATTTTTTATTAAAATGATAGATGTAAAGAAAAGAGATGTAAACAAATCTTGGAATATGCATACCAAAACAAAATTTTTTTTTCTCTTCATAAAATAAGTAGATTTCTATTTTTAATAGTTTTCTGATTTTAAATCAGAATATTCCAAATTCTTAGTAAGAGTTTCTGATGTACAAACCAATTTCTAATGACAACACATACGGATCCACTTAATCACGTATGATTCAGTATTTATATAAAGTTAAACCTGCTAAAAATAAAGTTTTCAATAATTACCTGTAACACCAAAGCTGCATTCATCAAGATCTGCTGGTTTTTCATCTTTATTTGCTATTTTAACCTGCAAAGCATAATTATTAGTCGATTCAAATATAAGAATACAACAAAGTAAAGTAAGTAACAAATATAATTAATATGTTACCTCCATTGCTAATTCTTCAAGAGACCAGCCATTTGCTTGTGCAACATACTGACGAGTAGCAGTTATATAAGCTTCAGGATTAAACAAACCACCTAGCCACACATGTAAGTTCTGAAAATTAAGAATAATGAACGAATAAATCAATTATATTTTTTTACCATTTGGATAACTTATATGAACAGTCTTTTATTGAAAGTAATACAAGTATAGCAGTTTTGAAATTGCGGCAAGCGAACTCAATTTGTCAAGATTAGGGTAGCAAAAGAGAATAATGTAATTGGTGACAGGCTTCCCAGGGGTTCAAAATAAAAATCAGTACTTTATACAAAAAAATTAGAACTTTTTTTTTGGTTTAATGCATTACACTAGACTATTTTTAAGGGAAGAATCAAAGGCCTAAAAAACTAATACAATCCACTGCTCTGAAAATTTTGTTTCATGTAGCATATTTCCTTAATTCTCCATAACAGAGAGAGTAAATGCATACAAAAAAAATGATATAGAAAAATATAATACATTGTAATCTGGAAACAGCAATCAAAATAATATTAAATCATAACTTAAAGTAAACGGTTATTTAAAAGTTCTTTTGATTTTGCAATAAATGAAATAAACATATAAGAAATAAAAAACAATGCTTTCACTGTAATTAGATGTACAGGAGAAAACAATTTAACTCTAAAAAATAATCACGAGTTTATTTTTTTACATAATTTTTCAATCAGCAATTTGGCATATTTAGAAAAAAAATTACATGCTGAGTTTCTTTTTCATAAGATGACCAAAAAACTGAAAAAAGTCAATACTAAATTATTAGTAAACAGTCTCTAAATTCAAACTATCATGTATTTGCAGTTTTAAAAGATTATTGGATAAAATAAAAATATGATATAAGCACTTCGAAACGACTAAGTTTTAAGTACCAAAACTATGCTATCGAAAATTAGCAAATAACCACTACATTTAAACTATTTTTACAACTTATTGAAATAAAATAATAATCGCCAATAACTGCAATTTTAAAATAGAGTACAATACGACTTTACTACTTTATATTTTTAGACAGTGAAAACATTTAGTAAAAACTAGAAATTTTTATTTTAATTAAAAACAATGCAAAATTAAAGGCATTGAGGAAAAAAAATGTTCGTCACTCAAATGGAAGAGTGTCTCACTCATAGTCAAGTTTCTCTTTGAGAAAAAATTCTCTGTAATGATGAAAGAAAATATCTAAGTAAAAACCAAACATTTAAACCCCTCAGCATCTTTGATTATCATAAATCAATTTATGTACGAATAACCAGATCAGACATAAACTTATATAATAAATAAAATTACAATATTTTCTAGAATAGAAGCCACAAAAGGATACTCACAATAGTATTTAATTTTAATATAAGGCATATTTTGGAATTCAGCAAATACATATTTAACTACATTAACTTATACCTGGCAGATACTCGTCCAATATTTAACCAGTCAAGGAATAACACAATATTACACAAAGCTATGTAAAATTATTTATAAACTGATTCAGCTATTTATTTATAAATATTTATCTTTTCCTTTTGATTGTTGGCAAAATTTTCTATAAAACGGGTTTTATAGGCCTTTTGTTTAAAAAAAATACATATCTACAACTCTGAGATTTTGCAAAGAAATTAAAAGATACCTTGCAAGGTAAAGATATCTTGTTGATGCATTCCTTGCTAATTTTAAAGAGAAAATTTTGTTTTATGTCTTTTTGGTAAAAGTAATTTTTGACTTTCTGCCAATCATAGACTGTCAATACTATGTTGGACCTAAATAATGCTTAGGCTTAAGAGCTCACGCACGAAGGAGTAATGTTTGCAATTCTTGTAAGAATGAAGGTCGAGATACAATTTTTTTTGTCATCAGGCATTACTTCGAAAACATCAAATTTGACATGATTGACACCTTAAAATACAAATCTTTTTTTGTATTTTAAGGTGTCTTTTTTAATGTATAAATAATAAGAATTAAATTTAATTACACAGAGAGTAAGAATTAAATATAGAGGCTAAAGTTTATGACCCTGAAAATGATATTTTCATTACTATGACAAAATGAATAAAACAAGAACTACACAGAAATAATATAACTATTGAAATGCATTTAAACAGGGTGCGTAGCCAAATCTTTCAACAAAACATAAGCACCTTTTAAGTACTTTTTAGGCACTTAAAAAAATATTTTTAAGCATTATATACATTAAGAAAACGCAAAATAATTTTCAAAGACTTTACACGATCATGATAAAATAACTAGTTTCTGACAAGAACTCTTTCTTGATTACATTAGCCACCATCAAGAGATAGAGAGATTTTTTGATTCGATTTCAGAGGGAGGAGAATGAAGCCTGAAAATAAAAATCTCTTGCAAAATACAGCAGACTTGCACATGATAGTGCAAGAATAATTCCCACTGAATCTAGCACAGTATATGCACATGCGGACCGACAAGTATTTCATCAAACATGTAAAATGATTGGCGCTTTCATACGCTACGAAACGATGGTACACCGTAAAGTGCTGGAATGATTTGTGAAAACGTTGAATAGAAGTGAAAACCACGCTTTTGCAGAATACGTGGTGAAAATAGACATGGTAAAGAAAAAAATCTCATTTTCAAAAAGGGAAAATTAAGCACCTTTTAGCACTTTTTAAAAATGCTACGCACCCTGTCAAATTAGGATTTATATAAAATACCTTTAAGGCTGCCGTCCCTCCTGATATCGAAGCAGTTGAAACTTTCTGTAATTGTTTGACTCTGTCAGAAAAGTCAGTAATCCACTGAATGACTGTACAACCAGATGGAACAGTGTAACAACGCCAGTGAGAGGGAAGAATACCTGCAAAACAATTTTAACATTTCATAAAAATTCTTATTTTATGTTCTTTTATTATAACGAGACTTGAATTTAATTACAAATAAAAACTTGCCTAAAATTATGTATTTTTCATTTCTATTATTTATAAATGAGTTACTTTAATGAAGTGGAATATTCATTAAAATCTTGTATAGTGTGAAATTCGAACGAAATCAGTCAAATAGTTTCTGTGTTACATAATTATAAAAAAAAATCCTATATTTAAAATTTGAATTACTTGACATACACAATTATCTGACGTTCGCCCAATCATATCTGGGGCATTTGGTTACAGCTTCGTGATTTTTTCCTCTCCTAATTGTTTTTATTTTATTCAAAAATAGAAACAGAATTTGTAAATTTTGTGATAAGGATGAAAAATAATTAAATATTCTATTTAGCATTGACACAATACATTTGGATCCATTTAAAAAAAAAAAGCATAGGTTTTAATTACTGCCACTTTCATCAATTCTTTAAGACCTTTCTTATGTATACAAATAAATTTTAAATTATCACATAAGCAGTAAACTGACATTTTTTGCTATCACCTAATATTTATTGCTGCATAATAAATAAAAAATAGTTTAAAATCTTTATTGTTTCTATTACTCTAATTATTTAAAAATTATCAAATAACTTAATTTTGATTAAAAAAAAAAACAAATTTAGATCACAGTCAACATTTTTTTGCAACGACTTTCGTTACGCGTATGAATAGATACAATTTAAAATTACTTAATAGAAAGTAATCTAAAATTTTTATCAACATCCAGTACTTATTACTGCATGTGATAAGCAGAAAATAGTTTTAAAATAAATTGTTACAATTTATATTATTCTATTTAAAATCTGTATTAAATAACTAAATTTACATATAATTAATTTAGATTTGATCAGAAAGAAATTGCTCAAAAGTTCTCACTTCTTTAATATATCTTTACAATTAAGCTCAAACAATTAAGTTCAACATTTTTAATTATCTAATTTAATTTTCAAAACTTTGAAGAAAAAAAACTAATAAACCTCTAATTAATAATTAATCTCTAATTTAAAGATATAATAATAATAGATCTTTAATCTAAACATTGAAATGGTTAGGGTTAGATGAAAATAAAAATTGTCTACCTTTTGCAAGATCACTAATCATTGAACGATGGAAGTTGGTTTGTTTTTTCTCCCCTTTACATATCATAATTGCATCTTCTAAGTCACGACGAACAGTTTGTAATAATTTTACAGCAGCATTCACCTGTAAATTAAATTAAAAAATAATAAAAATATTAGAAACCAAGAAAAGATTAATGCTTATAATAAAAGTAACATTTTATAAAACTACTATAAATTTGAATTTCATTGACATAAACCTTTGGGTAATCACACACATAGAAAATAACATTTCTATCTGCATTGTCCTCCACTTTTCAAAACTAGTTTTCTCATACAGGGTTCCCACTCTGTAATGAGATTGAAATTCAAGGACTTTCCAGGACTTTTCAAGGACCTCAACAAAATTTTCAAGGACCTTAATCTAAGACCAATTTTAAAAATTATTCTCTTCTATTTTACTAGAAGCAACAATGCTTGTTGTGGCAATAATTAATTTCAAATATAATACCTAAATGCTTTGCCTATATAGAGAGAAGAGAGTATATGTACTATGGACTAAAATTTATATTTTTTTAAAAACAACCCTACTGGTTTTAGATATTAATTCACAAAATCATTTTCAGCACAATCTATAACTAATGGTAATGAGGTGTTAATGGTGAAATCCTTTAATCCTGTGTATTTCCATGTGAAGGCTGCATGAAAGACAGAGCTAAATCTTAGGTATTCCATATTCCATGACTATTCCATAACCCCTTCCTCTCCTCTATTAAACATCGTTTCTGAAATTATTCATCCATAATTTACACAACCTTCTCTAAATGTTATGCAGCAACAATTCTTTCTGAAAATAAAAATTAGAAGGAACATATCCCATTTTCACCATGTTTAAAAGCATTATTCGTTATGTGTAATCCACAACTGCCAATGAATATGACCTGGTGGGAATATTTCTCTCTTAATTCACACTGAAGCTTCTAATAGAATTTCCAATTGACATAGGGTCCATCCATGGATAATTGAAGTAATTTAGAGAGCTTTCAACCATCATCCATGCATTTGTAAAAAGAGGACAAAATATTTTCTGCAGTTCCATGACCCATAAATTGGGAGGTAAGATACTTAGTGCTAACTTTATTATCAATTCCTGACCATAATGTCCATCTTAGATTGTAGAGACTGATTTAACATCTCATCAAAGAGTACAGTGTAGCAATCAACATTCTTCAGCTCATTTATAAGAATCCCTTTGAAGTATAGTGCCAATCCAAAGGAGCCCAGATAGGCTCACTTTGTGGCACTACAAAAAAATTGTCTCGCTATACAGCTATCAGCAAACATTTTGGAGAACAATTTACTAATCCCTTCACAGGAGTTACATGAATAATTACTAGTGATGCACTTCAGACTCCAGAGAATTTCTCCTTTTGACCAGATAAGAAGACAATGTTACCTCGGCCACTAAAGTTTCTGTTTCACTTGGGGCACACGATGTTGAAGGAGTATTTACACCAGATGAATTAGATGATGATGTCTTTGGAAAAAGAGAACTCGGGGCATGAGACTGCTTTTTTGTTTTACCTTTCTTTCACGTGTGATTTCAGAGCAGATTCTTCCATTTTTGCGATATCGATCTCCTTCATGCATAATCGGCACTTGGCTCTGAACTTCTTTTCGGGCATCGATAAAATCCATTCTTTATAAGCTTGATTATCCATCCATTGGGGATTAAAATAGCACTTCCCAGGCATAACTAGTCTAAACTACATAACACAAATACGAAGCCATGCCTTTGCGAATACGCTTTACAATAAAGTTTTGAAATGACGCAAACGTAAGGACAAGTGCGGATGGTAAAACGGCAAATTTATTGAAAACTACAAGGTACATATTGTTACGAAATTCGAGAGTATTCCAGTTTCGATAAGGAAAAAGAAGATCTAAGCAGATGCGACAGAAGATGAAGTGGAGTCTCGCCCCGAACGCATTGATTGTCTGCTGTGCTCCGTGCGCTTGGCAGACACCAAGACGCTAGGCCCGGTTAGAAACGGTGGCGTTAAAAACCACGTGAGAGACCTCGGGAACAAAACAGAAAGAACGAGAAAGATCCGCGGGTGTTTTATAAAAAGGGCCGCCGGCAGTATTGGACAAATTTAAGGACCTATCAAGTTTTTCAAGGACCTGAGACGTTTTTCAAGCACTTTCAAGGACCTAAATTTAGCAAAAAAAATTCAAGGACTTTCAAGGACTCTCAAGAACCGTGGGAACCCTGTCATATCATGCAGCAAGAAAACACTGCTCAGCAGAAGTGGTAAAATGTTCTATTAGAGTTATCCATTTGCATCAGAGGGTTTAAAACCAGTAATAGTTATAAATAACGAAGCTGTCGAAAATAATAATTTATTAAAAGCTTTTTCAAAGCACTGATACACTTTTTAGTATTGCTTAGTATTATCGAAAAGCAATACTCATACTTGCCAACATTGTAATCTGCATGACCTTACAATTCTGAGCTAGTGTTTTACTTGACATAGTGTTATTAGAGGACATTTTTACACAAAATTAAAAACTAAATTTAGAAAACCTTTAAAAATACACTAGTCAATTTTGTACATATTTTTAAAAAAAATTTTATTTTGGAAAGAATTACAGAAAACCCTTTTTTAAATCTTGACTAACTATTTTATTATACAATAATAAACTAAACAATAATTCGACACTAACATGGTGCATCTAAATTTGGCGCTGCAAGCAGCGATACCTTGACTTTACTGGCTTTTGTGTCGAAGAAAGACAACTATAAGATAAAGTTGCGCAACTGTATGATTGCTGCCATCAGTAGCTACAGCATACATTTGTTTCTGAAGAGATTCAACAGTTGAAGTATTTTAAACATCTGCTGTTTTTGACACAATAGCAGTAGTTTTTGTTCATCCTGCACCATATTTTTTTGCAACATCCCTTTTAGCAGGGGTGATTGTGAGCCTTGGTCAAAATTCCGGAAAATTTCTTGAGTTAAAAAAAAAGTTTAAATTGAAAAAAATTAAAACAAGATTTTTCTTCCTTTTTCTCAATATTTCTTAGTGTGATTAAAATATTTTTAAAATTTTACACATACCTGTACCACTTACACATACCTAGATGACCTGGAGAAGAAATTAAAATTTACAAATATGTCTTTCTTTCTTGAGTTTATGATTATAACAACTACTTACTGATAAAAAAAAATGAATATTAACCATGAATATAAGCTTATAAAGTATATCTCTGGCTCTCCCTTACAAACAAATAAAATAAACTGTGTTTTTAAGTTCCACCTTTGAAAATTTGATTTTCGGAAACTTCTGTGATCAATGATTTTTTTAAACGCCTGGACCTCCGATCTCCGGAAACTTCCGGATCACTGTTAGCGAAATGTCCGGAAATCCGGAATTTTTCCGGAGAACAATCAGCCCTGCTTTTAGGGAATATTTTCCCCAAATAATAGGCCTGCTAGATCTGCGACACTAATAGGTAGTACACCTGTACATTGACAGTCCAGGGTTGCCACAGAAAAAAATGAACAAAATAGTTGCTTTCAGTGACTTAATTGTCATATATGATGATCCATTTAGTCAAGTTTGTGGCAAATATGATAATTTTCAATCAAAAAAATACTTTTTGATTGAAAAAAAAACTTTTCAAAAAAATTATATATATATATATATATATATATAGTGAAAAGTGATTACACAAATTCAAAATTCATGCATCATAATATCGTATTAAAAATTGGGCTTTTTAAAATCATGCGGAATTTTGTAGCAATAACCATTGAAAGGGCAATCGAAAAAAGAAACCGAACTACAATGGAATCTGTGCAAATTGAACAGATTAAAAAGTCATGACTTAAATTTGATAAATGATGATAAATGTATTTGTAAAGAAAAGTTTATCACCTCTCTCTCGAAATATCTGTACATAGGATCTTTGATGTTTTCTACGGTTCTTTTCAGAGATGGCAAATTCTGTGGAACCAGTCGCAGCCATGTTGCAGTAGAGTTGTGAAGAGTTATCATCCAGGCTGGTCGACCATCAGCTTTTCGTGTTGCTTCTGATTCATCAGCAGAATAGACAACCTCATCATCATCCTCCAGAAGTTGCATTTTCAAAAGCTTGGCTATTAACTGAGTCCCTTAAATAGATTTTAAAAGAAATAGTGTCAAATTTCAAGAATGATATATGTTCCTCAGGATATTTTGTTTTTAGTTAATAACATATAAATTTTAAAGCAAAAGATCAAGCAAAATTCATTATTTTTTAGCCAGAATGCATACCTGTTGAACAACAAAATATGTTTATTATCATCTTCATAGTCTTTTGAGGTAAATTAAGTTTTTAAATAAAATATTTTACAAGTATTTATATTTTACTAAAAAACTTATATTTTACAAATCATTCCTTAGAGACAGAAACATAAATATCGAAATTAGAGAAGCATAAGTATTTTATTGAAGAATAGAAGTATTATTGGGTTGTTCAGAAAGTAACTATGTTTTTATTTCCCAACAGAGGACGTAATTGTATTCTTTCATGACCAATTTCACATTTAACTCACAAAATCATTTTTGACAGCTGATAGCGATGCTTGTTTGTGAAAAAATTCAATTGATTTTACACAGTTTTTAGTTGGAGTTTTTTCGAACATGGAAAGCGAAAAGCAGTAAATTGGGCATATTTTGCTTACTATCGAATTGACAAAAGAAAGTTCAAGCAAGTAAAATTATCCAATGAGTATGGAGAAGATACTACAAAAGATATGAGTTTACAAACATGGAAACATGTTACTGCCAGAACAATGGCAAAAGGTATTGGAACAGAATGGACAATATATAATTCAATGAAATATTTATTTACTTTAAGAGAATAGTGTTTCATTTTCATAAAAAAAAATATTACTTTCTGAACCCAATAAAAATATTATTATAAACTAAAAGATACAAATCAATTGAATTGAACAGCTACCTCCAGTGAGTAATAACATTTTTTCTGCATTATTTGGTAATCCTAACCAAGAAGGTGACTGTCGTTCTGAGAGATTCTCTATCCAATGTAAGAATTGGTCCCGCCTGAAAACAAAATTAATAATTTACAATAAAATGTTTAATACATTTTGATTTATATAATAATTGAATATTAGGATTTTGTATTTTGAATTCTTATTACTATGTGAGTATAAACATAAAATATTTTAATAAATTTAAAGTAACATTTTTTAAGGTGATTAAAAAGGAATGGAAGTGGAAAAATGTAAGACTCAAGCTATACATTTTACCCAGGTCATTAAGGAAAAAAAAAATATAGAAGCTTTAAAGGCATAGACATTATAGTTGGTATGTATACACTATCATTTTTGGGGAAACTTCTAAGAATATTTTGAAATCCTGACTGAATATTTAATACGTTGACGAGTAATTTTTTTGTTTTGTAAAATGTGTTTCAAATCAAACCACCATAGTTTCCTCAGAGTTAGCGTTTATATGAAATAAATAGATACACGAATTTGGCAAACATTCGAGACTCAAAATTTGTCAAAAGTTTTGTTCAGAATTTCTACAGATTCACCTCTAATTAAGTTTGCCTCTGGGGTTTCAATTAAAAAATAGTATTTTAGTGCCGAAAGACAGGGTATAAATATGAAGTATTAAAAAAATGACATTTATATATGTTTTTATTTTCATGATATTTGAACAATTGAAACCTTATGACAATCATATTTTAAATAAATATTAAATTTTTTGCAAACAAGTTGGCTAGCAAACAGTCTGACTAGTTCCTTTAGAACTGATATTTCATGCCCTACCATACAGTAATACAGCTGATATAAATTGTTTCGACTGCACAAGCAAAATGCTGAAAATTTTACCTTATTCCTTCAGGCATTGTGACATTCTTGTTGTCTATGCCATCTACACCAGTGACCAATGGGAAATCAGGTTCAAAACTTTGGGCTGTAAATAACTTGCTAAGGAAAGAGTTCAGCAAACGCTAAAACAGATTTGATTATGTTAGTTCAGTCAAATAAAAGTATGCATTATTTCCTCAAACTTAAAAAACACATTTAAGTACCTGATCAAATTCATTGTCGATTTTTCCACCATATATGCACTGACTCAGAAGAGTGCAGATAGCATCCCATGGCACTTTTTCAGGAGGAAGATTGGTTCTTCCCTAAATTTAAATTAAAAAAATAAATACTATTAAAAAGAAAAAGTTATAAAAATAGTAATCAAAGAGTAAGTAGGAGCTTAATGCTTGGTTAAAATTAATAGGCCAAAGTAAGCAATATCAAAAATTAAATTTTAGCATTACTGTTAAATAATCTCTTTGGAAAGATATTTAACGAGTATTACTAGTAACTAAAAATTAAATAAAATACAAATTTGTACCTCTTGCTTGACAGATTCATATTTTAAACTGAATTATCTACCTTAACTTGTGAAGGATAGTTCATAACATTAAAAGGTACTAATTTATTAATTTAGAATTAAATTTTCTTAAATTGTTAGTAATCTGTAATATATATATTTAGCTTAAACACCAAATGTTTACAGAGTTCGTTTCGATTGATTAAAATTCAATAAATACATGTATATATAGATATATGATGTTGTTCCTAGTCGAGCAAAATTTCCAGATAAGTCAGGCCATATATTAAAACATACTTTATTGACTCATTTCAATAGTATTGAAGAAAAGTAGGTTCTGGAGAAATCCAATGAAAATCTTAAATGATTTTTATAGTAGAGACTTTCAGGGAAAATATTGCAAGATCCTGATAATCATTAATCATTATCATTGATAATCACTATCATTATGAATTTTAGAAGATTGAGGAATTCCATGAAAATTTCGTGAGATAAGTTTTTAATTAGTCAAAGTCTGAGAACCAATACTCTTAAGAACTGCAAAATTCTGCGATATTCCCAGAAACCTCATATGCCTACTCTTAATTTTTAGACCCGGAAGGATAATACAAAAAACCCGTAATACAATCACCCCTGTATATTATATACACATATAATTACCATAGCAACAGTTTCTATCCAAGTATCAAGAGTATCACAGGCAACTCTCAAATCAGACTCATTGAATTCATAACGCTTCGACCACCCAAGTGGTGCATATCGAAGCCTCTCTTGAACAACAGCATGGAACCAAGCAAGCAAGAAATAAAGACGAGCACGTTCTCCGGGAGCCTGCAGCACAAATAATTTTTAGATATATATATATATTTTTTTTTTTGTGAAACGTTTAGAGATATAAAACTAAATTAAGTTAATACAACATACTTTCATCATTCTCTGAGCTGGTACAGCGCTGAAAGTGCGTAACAAGTTGGCTTTTATTCCTGGAGGTGGCTCAAAAACAAAGATTCGTCCAGCACGCAGGAGATTCACTGGAACTTTAGGGTGTATTTCCAGGGTTAGGAAAAGGCGGAAAGATGCATGAGGTTTCAGAGTGTGGAGTTTCTTTTCAAGTTGCACTAGCCATTGAGGGGCAAGGTGAACATTTTTTAACATTACCCATCTACATTAAGGAAAAGAAATTAGCGATAGAAAACCAAACTAAAAGTAAATCATAACATACAGGTAAAACAAATGTGAGTTTAAAAAATTTTTTGAACGCAAACATAACAAGGTGGACACAAACATTAAGAAAAAAAAATTCCCTAAATTTTCCGGACTGATTTCATCAAATTTCTGATATTTTTACGACTGATGACATAAATTTTATAGCTTACTTTTCAATTAGACTTTTTACTCGCATGCATAAAATATGTATAAAACACTAACTTGCTATTAGAGTTGGAAAAAAAAATACACCGCTGAATAGTTTGGAAAAAATACTCAAATTAATTCATTTAGCCTGATTTTTGTGTATTTGAGTAAAATTTCTAGACATTTCCCTAATTTCTTTCAGAATGATAAAATTCTCTGAGTTTTCCTTGTCCTTCCTGTTCTGCCACCATCCTGCATAATGCATATGAAAAATACAATAAACTATATTCAATAACTTGAATATAGCACATTTAATATGAACAGATTAAGTTCATTACATAAGTTGCCTAAATTGGGCTTAGTATGTTGTTTGCATGAATGATAGTAACATATTTTTAGCTGGATCAAGTAACAGCAAATGGGGAGAAAAACCTTATCTTCGATGAATAGATGTAGAAGTAGAGAAATGTCTTCCGAAATAAAAATATACATACCTTCCAGTTTTTGATGCTGAATTGATAGCTTTTTCTGCTTGACTGAAACCTTCAGCTGAACCCATAGCAATGGAGGTAATGCTTTTGCCAAGCTCTGCGGATAAATCGTCCACTCTACCACTGGCATCATAACCGGGTACAGAACACATAAGGACAGGGGTATTAGACTTCACCTGCAAATAAAGCAAAGTACACTCCTGTTTTTATTGCTGTTAAATGTGTAATGAAATAATACATTTCATTAGTTTGGAATGAAGAAAGTGTGGCACAAAGAGTTCTCATAGGCACAATAGATATCTCTCACAGAAGAAAACCCACTCTGAGAAGATTTCTATCAATCTATGCGAAAGATACTTTTTTTAAAATATTTCAAAATTGCAATTTTAATCAAGTTTAAATAATAGCATAAATTTTCAAGCTATTTATTTTTTTATGCCATACATTAATACAATCCAACCTTGTTTACGTGAAATTGGCGAGACTATCATAATTTTTTCGTGTAAACCAGATTTTATCTTATCTGATACATCATGAAAAAATTAATACATAAATTATTAATTAATACATATTATGTTATTTATATTATGTATGTAAACAACACTATTGTGTACTAAACAAATAAAAATAAGCTTAAAATTTTTTATAACTTTAATTAACAATTTTAATTAATAAACAAAGGTGGAAAGTAGAAATAACATTCCTCAAAATGAATAATTGACACTTTATTCACATGCTGCTTATCTGTGCTGTTTTCAGTTTCCTTTCATGTTAAGCGCTAATCTGCTTGAAAATTTCATGCTAAACATGTAAAATACAATAATAATTAATTTTTGACTCATGGGACCAAACACACATTTCGTTGAAAGCAATATTTCACTTTAAACGATTTCATATTAATGAGGTTCGACTGTATTGAAAATCTTTAAAATATACATAAACATTGAAAAACAATTGGAGGAGAAAAAGCATATCGAAGTAATATATGCAATAGCATTCAGAATTAAATATGTAAACATAATAACACTATTTGTGTGCATTTATTAACTGTGTGTTAAAAACAAAATCTGTAGTAACTAAAAATAATATAAGTACATATTTTTTATCCTATTATTATAAGTGTACTTATTTATTGAAAAAACATAAAATTTAATAAAAATATATTATAATGGATAGTATATAGGTTTGAAAATTTTTAATAATATGAAAAGTTTTTTTAAAATTATTGTGAAAAATGCTTAATTTCCATTTTCACAATACTAAAAGTATCATTGGTTGTTTTTAAATTTCTCTGGATTTTTCCTGGGAAAAAAAACTTTTCTTCCAGGAGAAAAACCAAACTTTCAATTAATGGAAGTCAAATAAAAATTGAAACATTTTCATAATTTCTAACCAGAATTTAAGTAAGAAATTAAAAAAACATAATTTCTGATAAAATAAATAAATAAAATTTTCAGCATATTTGATAATATATGTGCATCTAACTAGTTCTATGCCTTTTAGCCCTCGTTCAAAGAGCACTCACTTCATTTTCAACAACTGTTCCCAAATCTAATTCAACTTCTGCTTCAGATAAGAAATTTTGGCCCAAAACAGAAGACACCACTTGATAAGCCTTGGCAATAACTCTGTCCGGCCTGAAAGCTTGTGTCACTAACAGTTCATGCATTGCTGTTCCAATTGATGTGAGGGGTTTATCATCACTCCACAAAGTGGGTACTTCTTGTTCAGGGATAGCACTTTCAATCCAAGTTTTGAAATTCTAAAAATAAATAACAAAACACATCCATTAATGAATGTTATAGGCAGAGATTTTGTTTTGCTTAGGTACAGTTACATTAATTTTGATAGCAAATAATATTAAAATTTACTAAAGTGATAAAATTATCTATATTATTTTCCCAGAAACTAAATCTTAAAATTAGATACAATTTAAATTTTTCTTTATTTAAAGATCTTAAAACTGCATTCTACTAAATAAAAACATCTATTTTTATAAAATTGTAAATACCGATTTACATTTACAGATTAAATAAAATCCATACATTTTGGTTTTATAATTAGTAAAAAATTATTAATTTATTCATCGTCAATAATTCTGAAAGTTTTTAATGATTGATTACAGTAAAAACAACTTAAATACAATCTAATGGCGCTTTAATGAATCTGGGATATAATGCACACTTGGTTGTAAAGAATCTTTTTAGTAGTTCCATCGGAACTGCTGCTTACCTAATCTTTTACGTACTTCTATAATAAATAGTTAAGAAGTTTGCAGATTGTTTATGGTAGACTCAAGTTTTGTTTTTGCAGGTATTTAAATAATTATAAATTTTTTAGTGTAGGTGATATGCAAGTGGTTTCAAAAACAGTCATATAAGAGCATGGATTGGTTGGACAGAAATCCTAACCTTTAAATGCCCTTTAAAAAAAATGACGGAAATAAAAAGGATAATCATTTATAAAATTTCAAAATGGCAAAAATTTAAAAGCTAAAAGTTTTAAAAAAATTCATTATAGGGAGGCTACCACTTTATTATATGGAGAGTATTTAAATTATTTTTTAGCATTCTTATTAAAATTTTAGCTATAAAAAGAAATTTGCCATAAGGAAGCTGTTGTTGAAAAACTATATATGCTGAGTTAGTTAATAATTCATAAAACAAATTAAGAACTATTGCAATCACTATTTCCAACAATACTGCTGCAATGAGCTAACAAATATTTTTCAACCATATTTATACAGTGAATCATTGTGATATAGTGAACCACAGTGAACTTATTACTGGGTGCGTAGATGGTTCACTATAGTGGGATCTGAATAAATCTTTATTTAGCAGTGTTTTACCTCCAGATCATCCAATTTCCTTTGTAAGTTTTTAAAAGCTGGCAATTTGGAAAGAGCTGTGGCTCCTTCAAGTTGATCAGGATTCAATCCACCCATATGAATGGTTGGCTGTCCAGGCAAAATTCCTTCTCTTCCACGCAAGAAATGGTTGAACTCATGTTCAAAATTTGGTTCACTAATTAAAGGCAAAAAACAGAGTTAGCTTAGAATTCATATATTATATTACAATAAACTAATATCATGATATAAATTGAATATCTCTCAAATTGTAAGTTTTGTTTTATTAAATTCAGTGGAATTTCTCTAAAACAAAATCAGTTTGTTCCAACAGAAAAATTCCTTGAAATTGTGGCTAAGAGATTTTTACAGATATTTAAGTATTTTTAGTCAAAATAAATTCATAATGACTTTTAATTGAAAAGAATTACTCAATTTCCCTTCATAAAGAATATTTCGATGTGTTGGCATGCATTGCCGGCAGATCAATAATTTGGGTCGTTCAAGAAACAAGCATGAATAAGAGTAACTTATTTGCAAAGAAATACTAATTATTGATTGCAATTTTCTTCAGAAGTGACAGAATAAAATATATAACTCTGAAAACTGGCAAAAATTTTAAAGATAAATCCAATGACAAAAATTAAGTTGAAAGTATGAAAAAGAAAATTGCATTATTTTAGAGAGAATATAAGGTATGTTCTTTTGCATTCTAGTTAAATTTTTTCTCTCCAATGCCCACCTGGAGAATGACCTTTCGTCATACAGGCATCTGAACGGCAGATTTGTTGGCCATTCTTTCAGGAGCACCATATTAGGTGGGCAAACGTCACCCCCACACTAAGGACAAATAGTACGGAGCATAAAAGAACATCCATGCTTTGACCGGGATTTGAATCCAGAACCTTTATGATGCAAGGCCAGTTTCCTGACCCCTACACCGGCAGGTCGGCAGTTAAAAATTTTGTTATGAGGACAAATTCAATGTAAAGAGATTTTGACGCAGAGAGTCCTTGTTTGACTACTGAATAATTATGTTTCTTTTATTGTGAAAAAAAAACTCAAATTTTAAACTAATGTTTACTAAGTAAAAACAAATTAGAGGATAATAAATATTATTACAAATCATTTTTCTAACATCACATAAATATCTAATTTCCACAAAAAAAATTAACTAATTTTTACCAATTACATGATTATTCTTTGGTTAAAACAATTTTGCATCTTAAACCAGACAGATAAAACAAAGTTTATTACCTCGACAATCCTTTCAAATAAATTTTGCAGAGCAGTAAAGCAAATATCAGCCGATCTTCATGAAGAACTCCTCTAGTAACACGATTGTATACGGTCTGAATAAAAAATAAGTTCATAAAAATACTAGAAATTTTAACTAAACTATTTAAAGCATTTAGGAAGAACAAATAATTACCTGAAAAAGATCTGATGTTATGATGGAGAGTCTAGCATTGCTGTCAAGCATGCCCGTTAGGTGAGGATTGTTGGTTAAAACATCATTGTACATATCCAGGAAAAATTGAAGTGCATACTGGTATAGGAAATGAACCTATTCAGGCAAAATGTAAACATTGAAATAAAATCCGAAAATTCCAATATAGAAAAAGTATGCAGATTCATATAAGAAATAAACCTGAAGGATTAAGTATGAGAATTGAAGAGAAGTAAATTAAAAGTGCATTGTAAGATAGTATTAATAATGTTTCAATTAATATTATTTACATAATCAAGAGATGGCAATATGACCCTGTTCCTTTTTTGACAATATTCGTTTAAAAAAATGTAGATAATAGAAAGCAGGCAAGCAGTATGGTTCTCTGTTTTACAAATTACATTTTTATTACTTCTGTTAATAAATCTTAAATTTCCTTTTTAAGTGTTTTTTTAAATAAATCATGAACACACACAATATTAATGATACAAATTATTAGTTCCATTTCGGTCCTTACTTTTATGGCTCAATTCACAGACTTTGAAAATTGGAATGACTAAAGCATTCTTAAAATTTTATAGTAAAGCTTTAAAAAACTTTTTTTTTAAATTTATTTTCTAATATATTTGCACAAATTCATAATAGTTTTCATTTGACTGCAAACACTAAATTCATTGTCATAACTAATTACAAAACAAAAAGACAAAAATATGATATTATGAGAAAGATTGTGAACTAAATCAGTTACTTGCTATTATTACAGAGAATTACTGAGAAGAGAATTTTCTACTTTTTTTTTTTAATAATTTCATTAACATTTAAGCAAGTTCAAGAAAAAAGTTAAATGTCTTCATGTCATAGGCTGATTTTTAAGACACGGAAAAAGAATAGTTTTCATGTTCAAGATACTTTTATAACAAGCATTCTTTGTGTGTTATTTAATGAGAAAAACTGAATAAAAAAATACAACATGACTATTGATATAATAAATTAATTACTTGGTGTAAGCCTTCTAAAGTGAAGTATATACTGCTACATGCTTGAGATAAGGGCATATACTGCTGGGATACCATCTCAACTTCACTCATCACTTTATCAGTTTCTTCTACTTTGTGCATGATTTCTGATGCCTCATTTTTCAATTTCTCTAATGTACTTATCACACTAAATATAAAATCCAGCATTATTTCAAATCTACATATTTGCACATATTTTCTAATTTTACACTTATACATATTCATTACATTTTAGTTATGCAAATGTCTTACTTCTTACGCATAAAATAAAAGCTTATTTAAATTACATTTATGTCAATTTAAAAACTCTAGACATTATTCTACATAACAGGAATCTATAAATCAAACATACTTTATTTCAATATAGAATTTTACACAAAGTACATCTTACCTGTCATCATCTAAAATGCGACCTTTAGCATCATTAAGAGCTTGCAAAAGAGATTTTTCCAGTTGTCGTAGGCGAACATGGAACTCTCCTGTTAAAATTCAAGACAACAACAAACAAAAAAAAAATGCATTATTGTAAAAAAGCTGGCAAATAAGTGAATTTTCTGTTTTGTTTTATTGATATTTAATTGTAAGCATTTTGATAAAATATTGCATTGAGGCGTTGTATGTTAACAATTACAACTTAAAATTACAAAATCTTACTATCAATAACCATTTAAATCATTCATTTTACACTTGACAGTAAGCTTTCTGCAAGGCAAAAGGCCCAGAACAAACAAAAGTGGCTGCTTCCACCTATTCACTACTGGTATAAAGCAAAAAGACCAGGACTCTCTCCCTGGTGACAGGCAAACCAACACCTGCCTATCCCGACTGGCCAGTGGACACCTGAAAAGTCTCACATTTTCTGCAAATCAACACATCACATTTTCTGCAAATCAACACATCACATTTTCTGCAAATGCCAACAAAACCAGGCATCACCTGAGCACATCTTGAGCTGGACTGGAACAATATTCATTTCTCTCCCATTCTGGTTTCGGATTTTCTCAATATCAACGGATTCATTGATCTGGTCTGACCCCCTCAGACCAGATGGGAATTAGCAACAACAACAACAACATTTGACTGTTATCTTTAGATCTTGCTTACATTAAACCTTTAGCCTATAACCTAAATGCTGTTCAAATTGCTTATCCAGTAGTCTTTCTCTCTGTTATTTAACAAAGAAACAGTAATGGAGAAAAATTTAACTGTTTAAAACATTGACATTTTAAATTAATGCAGGGATACACAAGCTATTGCTCCCAAAGTTTATGAATTGTCCCATAAACAGAAAAAATATATGAAATCTTTTTAATTTAATTAAGTTTCTTTTTAAGGTTCCGAATACTACTATACTCAAAAGTTAATTTCTCGTCTTTTATCTGGTCATCTTACTCTTTTATTTACTTATTGTTTTAGTGCAAATCTGAGCAATTTTATTTTTTAAATTTTAATTATGGCAATGCGTTCAGTGTGCGCAAAAGATTGTAATTTCTTACGAATTTCATACATTCTTATGATTAGGATATTACATGCATATGCAAGTTACTTTTAATCGGGATCTAAATACATTAACATTTTTATAATTGCAGTCTTCTCTTATTTATGTTGGCCCTCCAACACGACACTCTTTAGTTTGTGTGGCCTGTTATCAAAAAAAGGTTGTGTATTCTTGAATTAATGCACGATACCTTATAAAATATTTTAGTTATTTTTAGTTTATATAATCTAATAATGGAAGCAAATAAGCTTAAGGCTAGATTTATTACATACGAAATATATAATTTGAAGGAGGAGGAAAAAAACAGTTTTACAAGTTTACAGAGGGAGCTACAAAATAAAATCACCAATATAATAAAAATTCTCAAGATTCTAATAAAATAAACAAAACAAATACCTTGTAGTTTTAGAAGATCTGACCTCTTTTCATCAATATCTGGTCTTTCTGCTTTTAAAACCTAAACATTAAATTTAATACAAAATTACGAATGAATAAATTAAAACCAAAGTTAAAAATAAAGTTTGTCGTGCTGAAGAAAATACCACTGATTCCAGTGAACTGTAGTCAATTAAAATTTATTTTATTATACAAAATTACATAGCAAAATTACATGTAATAACTTTACAAAATTTAAATTTAAAATGGTATTCATTGTAACATTTTTAATAAATAATAACTTTGACTTGTGTATTCTATTTTCATATTTAATGAATAATAATAATTAGTACTGCTACTGTAGCATCATTTGTAGCTATTTAATATTAAATAAATGATGCTAGAAAGTATTTATTCTAAAAAAGACATCCGTATAGGGATTATTTATACACGAATTTGCTAGTATCTTTTTCTAAATTATATAGATTATAATCTCTGATGCACTATTTAAAAATTGTTGTTAATGAATTGAACTTGATGAAATCGGGAGGCATGCTTGTTTGCCATCTGGCACATGTTTGACACAATTAATGAAAATAGCACACCCTCATTCAAATGATTGAAACTTGCATTGCCATCAGGTGCAGAACTACAGTAGAGACTTAAACACTCTAGATAGCTGGTGTGGGCAATACTTAAATTGCAAGATTCCCCAATCACACATGTTAAAGCAAGTTAATAAAAACCCTAATGATACAACATTGCAGACAACTAGGGCAAAAAAATATTAAAGAGGCATATAGCATCTTCATTCAAGTCCCATCATCTATAACACTTCAATTTTGTCAAATCTTGTTCAGCAATACCTTTATAATATACCAAATACCTTTACAATTTTTCTTTTTCTTCTTCAATAATGCCAAATTTCTATAGTAATAAACACCTTTATAATTTTTAAAGAACTAAATAAAATATTATATATTCTGGTAGTCTAAAAAACAATGTAGGGTGATCCGGAGTAATTCACGATCACTCTGTTTCTAGGGTAAATAATGATCACCTAAGTTTTATTTTAAAAAAAGATTTTTTTTTTAAATTTGAGACACGGACAAGAATGCTTGTACACATTACTAAAGTATAACTACATTTACTTAATAATAGTTTTTTGTTTAATCTAACAAAATAAGTACTTTTTAATCTGCTTTCTGTATTTTCCATTTCAAAGATGGGTTTCAAAATGTGTACATTTCTGCTTCTTCTTCTTCATCCTTCTTTTAATAATAAATATTTTGAGTTACTTTCTTTTTCTTTGATATAAAAATAGTGTAAGCTTTTGTTTAATTGTCTCACATCTACTGTAAACATTATTATTGATTATAGGAAACTATATCAAATGTTGCCCCCTACAGATCAGGGTTCGTGATTTTTTTTATTTTCTTAAAAAAAATCAAAAAAATCGGATTATTTTGATTTAAATCGGATTTTTTTGATTTAAATCAGATTTTTTTTTATTTCTATTCAAAAACACTATAAGAGCTTTAATTTATGATTAAAAAAACCTTATGAATGTTTAATCAAAATTAAATTAATATTAAAACTATATTATAACAATATTTTAGAAGCTCTAACTTACTAAAATAATTTTTCATTATAATGCATAGCGACCATTTTGATACAAGGACATGATTGAAATTAAAAGACTAGATAAAATAGATAATTTAAAGAATACTACTTTAACTAGTAACACAAAGTTTCAATTAGCACACCATAATTTTAATTTAAAATTGTTATCTCTTTTTTTTTCTCATGATTTATAAAATGGCAGAATAAATGCAACAGATTGTGTTTATAAATGTTGTCATTCATCAAAAAATAAATATTCAATCTATAAATTTTTATGTTAAAATATTCATTTTTAATCCCATATCAAAATACATAAGTTAAGCTAAAAAACATTTTAAAAAAATCTATGTCCTCATTGGAATTTTTTTCACAAAAGAAAATCTGATAATTTCAAAGATACCGTAGACATATTATAAGAAGAAAAAAAAATACCAGTTAATAAACCCTACTGCTTCAAATAGACTTTGAAAGGGAAGAATGACACTATATCAGGAAAAAATATCTGAACTCAGCTTCTTTTTTTTTTCTTTCTATTTTTGGCATATTAAGGTAATTTCTTTTTAATATTACCTCGAGCTTTAGAAACATAGAAATTTCTATCAATAAACTATAATGTAGATTTGAATTCCATGCATTTTTAATCAAAAGGTAGAATTTTAATTAACATTTGCTTTTTTTTCTTTTTGAAAAAAAATCATGTTTATTTACTTTCTACAGCTATGCAAGTCTATATTAAGACAGCATTAAATATTTACTTTAATCTGTACTTTCAATGTTAAGAATCAAAAGATTTTTAAACATGTAATTTCAAATGTGTTTAACACACACCAAGAAAGAAAGTAATTTCGTTAACTAAAATTAATTAATGCAGCAATTTATTTAAAATAAATTTTAAAACTAAGAAAAGAAAATAATAAAAGTATCAATATCAAATAATCAATATCAAATAAAAGTATCAAATAAATCAGGCTGATTTAAATCAACGAACCCTGCTACAGATGGGGTAATTATTGATCACTGGGGTAACTCCTGATCATTGTCATTTCTTCTTATAAATGGTATAAAAAATAGCTAATAAACAGCTAATTGTCTTCTCTTAAATAACAGTTCATATTTATTAAGTGGAACAACTATAAAATATATTTTAACTGTAATCACAAAATTTGTTTTTAATTTTATACAAGACTAATGTGTTCTGATTTGCACCATTTCTAGTTTTTCTTACCTTGCTTCTATATTAAATTTATGTGCGTACATTGTTAGAATAATTAAGTTTATAAATTAACTTAATATAAATATGGTGAGAAATTATAAGCCTAAAAAGGATACTAAGCTTTTAGAAAGCAAAATCAGTGAATTTCTTTTAATGATTGAAACAGAGTGAGAACTGCTGTCAGAGCTGTTGACATACCTAACTTAACTTTGCACTCTCACTTAATGAAGTTAAAAAGTCCAACAAAAGTTAACCATGTGGGAACTCTTTTTTTATATTCCTGCAGAACATGAGAATGAGTTAGCTGCTTGCCTAAAATGTATGGCACAATGCAAAGATTTTTGGAAAATTTAAAGTGTTAATCTTTATTCTTGCTTTTAAATAAATAGTTTTATTAGCTGCTTAAACATATCTTTAATTACCCTTGTATAATTATTTTTAAACAGCCCCTTTGCTATAAAAACTGGTGATCAGTAATTGCCCCAGAAGTGATCAGGAATTACCCCAGAAATGATCAAGAGAAGGGGTAATTCCTGATCACTAAAAATTTAAAATCTTTTAAATTCTAATTAGATTTTCAAACAAAAGAAGGTAGCATAGGACTCATCTCATAAACCCTCAAACTTCCAGTTAATATTAAAATTCTATCTTGAATAGTTTTTTCACAAAATAGATGTTTGCATTTTTTGATCAGGAATTACGCCAGGTCACCCTAATAAACAAAATGCGATTTCAAAAATTAATTCTTTTTAGCTAGCGTAACAAGCATTGCCAAGCATTTATTTTAGAAATAAGTAATTTGGTAATATTCAAAATATATAACTATTGATAAAGAAAAGAGTTCCTATGGATTATAATTTTAAGAAAATAATTTATTATATTATCTTTTAATTTCAAAAACCTGAACTTTAATTAGGAGAAAAAGTTGATCATACCTGATTGAGACATTGACTTTGTAAACTGCTGCGAGTAACTGTAAAATTAACAAAAGTGACACGGGAGCAAATATCAGGTGGGAAATCAACCTAAAATGAGAGAAAAATAATTAGAATAAAAAGAGAAGCACAATACTATAAAAAATTATGAGAAATTAATGTTTTGTCATAACGAATTCAAACAGCAAGCTGTAGGGGAGAGTCGGGTAGCTCCGCCCACTTAAGGAGTATTGCTTATATTTCTGAATAACATTGAGTAATAAGCAATATTTTTGTATGTTTCTATTGTTTTATCATCTAATTAAATAATGCAAAAAGAATAAACCAAAAAAAGAATAGTTTAACTTAAAAAAAATAGAAATTTAAAAAATTTGACTACTGTATTCAACATATTTTCAAAACTATTGTTTACCATGTTACCAGCTGCATAAATACTTGAAACTTTGAAAATAATCTTTTTTTAATATAACAATTAATGTCCGATGGCCCACTGACTTGAAAAAATATTCTATACATATGAAATTGACAGTGGGCAGGGGTACCTGACACTCCCCTATTTCAATATTTATAAGTTCTTTTAAACTTAAATCAAACAATAAACCCATTTTATAACCAACAAGAAAAAGGTCATGGGAAGAGAAAAATTTTCACACAATCATAACTAAACATTGTTTTTCTGCTATTTAAAACTGTAGTTTCAATTAAAAATAAAAAAGTACTGTATTATAAGCATAATTGACAAAATAATGTTGTGAGACTTATCTTGTAAAATTTTTTGACTTAAAGTTTAACTCTGGATTTTGAATTAAAAAAACCTTAAAAAATTAGTTTGTTAGATTAATTTCCATAAATTGATTTTATTATTATTTTAAAATAATAATGAGGTAATTTTAATTAATTAAAATTACTTTAAAAATTACATAAAAAGCTAGTTAGAGAGGATGAACAAATGGAACAATTGATTTTTATAAATATAAAGCTTAATTAAAATCTTGGGTAAATCCCTTCTTGACCTAAAGTATTTGGCCATGTAGCAGAAACCCTCCAGCATGGCAATAGATTATCATAGCATTTAGGATAATTTTTCATCAAAGTTTTCTTATTTTTAGAAGAAAAAAAGAAAAAAAAACTAACAAATGAAAGAAAACTGTTGAAACTCCTTATTGAAACATCTTTAAACTTATTTCTATTGAAAATTACTTTACTACTAAGAACTGAAAGTAAAGATTTTTTTCTTCTTTTCTATTAAATACTTTAGAATAGGATTAACTGCATAAGGATTTATTTCATTTTTTTAGAATCATTGTATTAAATTCATCTAATATTTAAACAAAGTCTTTAAATTTTTTACTTTATCTTTGTGAATTTTGCTGCATGTATGTTAAATTTAGATGAAGTTTGGAAATAATTTAGTCTCACTGCATTGAGGTTGCAGGCAAATTTGGATTTACAAAGATAGTGCTGCAGATTTACTCTGTAAATTCTGCCATTGGGGTAATTGGTAGGGTCATTACAAAAATCTCAAATTACTATTTATTCTCAGTTTAAAAACATAGATTTTATAAAATGTTAACAAAAATAAAAATACGGTTATGTACCTTTTTTTTCTTCAAAAAACAAATAAAAATGAATAATTAAAAGGATTTTTCAAAAAAAAAAAAAAAAAAAATGAATAATGTTGTATTGAAAAAGTTTAATACACTTACAGTGGGATCTCGAGTGGATAAGAAAATACAGAATGATGGAGACAAATCAATATCTTGATCTCCAAGAGTAATCAGAACTCGACCACCAGTTTTACGCACCTCTCTGTTAAGTACTGGATTCAGAATTGGATCATAACTTTCCACATCCTAAAATTTTATCATAAAATTCAAACACATTTAGAATTTGCAAAGTCAATCTTGTACATGCAAAATTTCAACATAAGAGTAAAAGGTACTTTAATAACATAAATACAATTCATATTAATTAAAATGCAAGTTGTTAACTTTGGTGTTTTTTTGAAGGAAAATTAAGAAAATTCAATATCCTTTGAATTATTCGAACTAGAAATTTTGGAATATTATCTTGTTGTTTTTTATTAGTTTACATTTAATAGATTAATAAAAATAAAATGTTTTTGCTAAAGCTTTTAATAGTAAAATTGTACTTCAATAAAGATTTATAAAATAAAAATGTATTTTATTTTAAATAATAAAAATGCAGATTTAACTGATATGGAGCTTTAGCAGAATAAATATTAAAAAAAATAATCCTAGAAATTCAGTATATTGATGCATATCAACACATTTTCTTACGATTCATTCATAACTAAAATTATACCATTATATATACATAAAATTACACTATAAAATAAGAAAAAAATTAAAATAAATTAATTTTTAAAATTAGCATACTATCTTAGGATATACAAACATAAAGAGATTTGAAATTAATTCTATCATTAGTTTATTTGAATCATAAAAATTTACTAAGGGGTATTAATAATAAAATTATTTTCGGTGGAAATTTTGCAAGTGGATAAAAACCAATATAGTCAACACTAGCAATCACACTAAAAACTTTTCAATAAAAAGATAATAATTATAATAAGTAAATAAAAAAAACTGACAAATTAGATAACAATCAATCTTAATTATTTTTGTAAATTCGAGTTATAAAACATTAACTTGCCTGCACAAGAAGAGGATTTCCAAATCTCAAAGCACTTTCTAGATTTTTTCTAAACGAGTCATCAAGGAAGCTAAAAAAAATAAATAAAACAAATAATGATGAAAACATGAAGAAAATATGTCAACATAATTTTATTATAATACACAAAAATAATTACAAAATTATTAATCATAATTAAACTATAAAAACATTTATAAACCTTGTTTTGGTTATTTTCTTCTCTTTGTATTCATTTAAAATGAATTCTGTTGCTTGACCAGATGGATCAATGATTAAAGGATAGCGGTTGAAGCGCTTCAGCATAATAGCGTTTTCAGTACACAAATCATCAGAAGGTAATGCATTGGCTTGCCATCTCAACCTCTCATCAGCAGTTGATAAATACTAAAAAATAAATTATGCAGATAATTAAAGCATTTAACATCAAAATTAAGGGACACATTAAAAAAAATAAACAATAACATTTTAAATTACAGAAGATTAAAAACAATTATTTTTTAAGACATAAAATTAAGTGACACAAATTGTGTTCATTCACACAGATAATGTTTATTTCATATGAAGCAAATTCCACACAGAGAACTATAACATAATACATTATGTGAAACATCATTATACACTCAAGCTGAATTATCCGAAATAAAATTTTGACGATTTCAACAGATTCAGTGTGATGATTTCTTGCAAATATAGCAAACCAGCTTTTCTTTAATGGTGTATTTGGAAAATGAAGTTTGTTGAAGTTTTTTTTTTTTAAAGAAAAGAAACACAAAAGAATTTTTGTTGGCTCTTAAATTGGTATGATATGGAAAAGCAAAGTAGTAAACACATATCTTCTTAAGACACTGGATAATATATACCTTATCTAGTTCGAATAAAATCGGCATGAATATACATTATTACATTAACATTATTTTATTACATATTACATTTTTTTTAAATATTCAGTGAGACACACACACTCTTGAAAGCTCAGTACATCGGTTTTTCAATTCCTGACTCAGAAAACCTGATTCTTTAAACAGAGAAAAGAACCACTAAGGGTGAGTTTTCATTGGTTAATAACAAGTTGGTATGATTTGGGGAGGCAAATGTATGTGGTTAACACAAATAATATATTCATAAAATACTGAATTGGTAAAAGGAGTCACACCTTCATGTTTTCTTAGCACCAGTAAAATCTACATGGAGGTATCATTAAATTTTATAATATGGAGAACATTAGACATGTTAAATGCACAATTGCAATTAAAATTTAAATTATTTTCAATAAATGAAGTAATATGTACTCTGGTATAGTTAAGTTTTCTTTCAATGTTTTAGTGTTTTTTTTCTCTTCAATATTATAACTGGAAACTTGATTTTTTAAAACGGACAAAGAGCCCCAGAGAGAATTTTTACTGGTTCATAAAAAATTGGTTGGACGCAGGAAGCAGAGGAGTGGTAAAAAGATATATCTGTTCAAGATATTGAATAGGTTAAATAAATAACAAATATATTTTACCCTAGTTATAGTGAATTTTGCTTAGATATTCAAAAAAATTTTATTTTATGGAACACATTATGCAGGCTTCCTGTATTATTTCAACTTTTCCAGGAGTGCCAGAAAATATTTTTGCTTTTCAGAGCAGTATTTCATCAAAATATACATAACAATATGTCAATATATAAATATATTGACATAAGTCAATAAGCAATGAAGTTTTTTTTCTTGAACGTATGTCAAATATTACATTTTAAAAGAAGAAAGAAGAAAAAAAAAAGAATCGCTGGGCAAAAGTTTAGCATGTAGATTCTAGAATACATAAGTATATAAATTTTAGATAAAAGAATATTTTGCACAAGAATAGAAAAAACTAAATCAATGTAGAGAGATTTTTTAATAGAGTCGTGTGAATCGAAGTGAAAATAAATAACTATGCAACACTTAAGTTTTGAAAAACCAATTATTTTCAGAATTAAGAATAGTACTATAAAACTGTAACATTGCTACGTTTAAGAACAAATTTGAAACAAAAAATTGTTCACAAGAGTATTTTGAACAAATTACTATTTTATACATCAAAGAAAATGTAAACATGTTGTAAAAGAATTCTTATAAGAAATAATATTAAAAGCTGGTAGACTTTTCTACTTCGAACCTTATTGGCTACTTACATTAATAAAAATTTAAAACTGTTTTTTTTATTTCAAGTTTGGTTAGATATATAAAAAATTTAAAACACCAGCCAATACAGTTTCTGAACTTTTTCCAAACATCTGAATCCCAAACAATTCCATGTATCCCTTATTCTATATGAGCTCCGAATTTTAAAAAAATAATAACTTTTATATCTCACCTCAGTTCTGGCAAGATCTGCACGAAATAATATGCTAGCTTGCTGCAAATGAGTGCACCAATAATTGAATAAATTATTCCTATACTGTTGATCATAATAACCTACAAATAAAATTTTTTTTTTTAAAGAATGATGTAAAACGAGGTAAAATAAAACACAATAAGATATTCTGAACAGAAAATCTTACCAGCATATGCCAAGAAAGCTGAAGAAAGAAGAACATCTCCTGCAATTGTAGCCATTTGATTTTTAAAAGTTTCACTTGTGGCTTCCCATCTTTCTCTCTCAGAACTCAAGCTTTTAAGTAAAGCAATACTACGGTCAACCTAATTTAAACATAAAGTCAAAACTTTAATTAGCCTTTGAGTGTGTCAAGATCAAAACTAACATTAAAAAAACTATACTTTACCTTTGCTTGTACAGAAGCAAGATCGGCTTTGATAGCTTGGGCTTGACTGACCAGATTTGCATATTCTTCTTTATAGGCAGCAATGCTTTTTTCCAAATGATTTATTAGATTATTCATTTCTTCAGCTCTATGTTTATTTTCATCTGCAGCTGTTTCTAAACTTTGAAGTTCATCACGTAGAGGTTCCACTCGTTTTAACATGTCAGCATAGTTTATCTAGGATTCAAAGAAATAAAGAATGTTATGTTAGCTATAAGAAAGTAAATGTCACTTAAAAAAAATATAATTAATGATTAAAGAAAACCCCCCAGAAAATTAACTGTGTTAAAAAATCTTAAGTGAAATCATAATTTAAATTATAACCCGGAAAGTCAAGCATAATCCCAGTTTAAGTTTAACTAATAATTTAAGTTTAAGTAATAACCCAGAGTTATTTAGAAACCAATTAATTATTTCCTATATATCTAGTAAAGCTTATTAAAACATTTGTTTTGAGGACATTTGATTTATAAAATGGCTGTTATTACAAACTTGCATATCTACACCTAGTAAAAAAAGGTTTAAAAGTTAAATTTACAAACACAATGACCATCATTATTAAAATCACAAACTTATAAAATCAGCTGCTTTTTAAAATCAAATCTGTAAGTTGCAATATCAAAACGCAAAAAAAAAACTATTATTTAAAAAAGTTGTTATCGCTATTTTATATAAACAAGCTTTTGGAGAGGAAAAGTTCTAAAAATTAAAAACATGCTTTTTTCGTCGTATTATTTAGAAATTTCAATTTTCTTTTATAAACATGTTTGGTGCATAGATAGAAAATTCCCACCTGCCATCCACGAACAAAAGGAACAACAATAGAGGTGTCACACTTTCCCGCACAGAAGGGTGAAGATTCTATATTTTTAATTGTGCTGTCTTTTCTGTGTATTGGTGAATTTTTATTTTTAGCTGTTGAATTCAAATGTGGCTGCTTTTTAAAAGGCAAAAATATAGCTGGTGGTGAGGAAATAGAGACGTTTACATTAAAAAAATAATAGTATTTGTACCTCCGAGAACGAATATCTATAGCAAAGTAAGTCACAAAATAACAAGCAAAGCAAAAGGAAAGAGTTAACATAAAGAATTTATAGGTATAATATTCAAACAAAATGAGGCTCTAGAAGCGGCTAGAGATTGAAAAGAAGAAAATGAATAACAGCGGAGGTAAGTAAAAGCAAACATTCACAGAAGCTAAAAGAAGAAAAAAAACTCTTCCTTTGAAACTTTGAAGACCAAATAATGCTACTGAATGCTAAAGAGAGAGACATAACATGAGGGCAAACACACACCAATACTACTACAATAAAAAATCTATTTCTCAGACTGAAGAAATTTGCATATGGCAACAGTCTGATTCAAGTAGTCTAAAAGGGATTTTAATTGAAAAAAAAAAAAGCATTAGGAGATCATGGTCTCCTAATGCTATGTCATGAGTTCTACTCAGCTTTGAAGTTGAAACTTAAGCTGTAGAGGTACCCTTTTTGATGTGGAAAAACAATTACAACAAAGCAGGGTACAGTAACTTAGGAAAAATGGATCAGGATTTCTTTGAAAATGCTATGAATGATTTGATGCCCATGTTGGAACAAATGTTGAGATCATTATAGTTTCTTTTTCAAACTATACTGTAATACATATTATTTATTTAGGCACCTTCTGTTAGCAAAAACTCATTGTACTTTTAGATACATCCTTATAGAGTTCAGATAATAGCACAATCAATGTTTAATTTCCTAGAACAGTTGAGGCTAACACTTTCCTAGAATATTGAATGACTTAAAATTCAATTAAATATCAATGCATATACTTTCATATATATTCTAAGAACTATTACCTGAATTCTTACAAATTTCATTTATTTTTTAACCGTCATTGAACAGCCAACCCAATTTTAAATTTACGACTGGCAATGTTCAACTTCGTAGCCGTGTAATTTTGAACCCAATCCAGAAGAAAAAGGAGCTCCTAGATCAAATATTGGGAGAAATTTGCCTTTCGTGGAGGACTTCTCGACAGAACTAAGCCCCATTCGTTTTACATGGTGTAGAAAACCACGAAATCTTCCCATGGTTAGCCCAACTGTAGGGGGATTCTAACCCATGATCTGTCTACCACTGAGGATATTCAAAGTTAGCACTGTGGTCGGTGCGAGCCAAGTGCAGAATTCGCTCTGTCCTCTGACCCAACACAGCATTTTCTGGGTTTACGACTACTTAGATTCAACTCTGCAGCCTTGTAATGTCAAACCTAATCCAGAAAACATGGGAACTCTTGGATAAAATATTGGAAGAAGTTTGTCTCCATGGAGAATTTTTTTTTGGTGGAACTAACTCGCATTTGCATTACATGGAGAGGAAAACTTTCCATGGTTAGCCTGACAACAAGTGGACTCTAACTCATGATCTGTCTACCAATGAGGATATTTTTACATCAGCACTGTGGTCGGTGCAATCCGGATGCGAGATTCAAACCCAGTTCACCTCATTAGAAGGCGAACACTCTATTACCTGCGCTACCACGGCTTCATGGTTGGTATTTGCGAAGAGTTTTAACGTTTGCTGGAAGAAAAAACACAGGCATCAGTTGTATGTTCAAAAATTGTAATTAACAAATATTACCTGAGCAATTGCCCATTTCACCATGGGACCACAAGCAACACTAGCACGATTCACTTTTTCAAAGTTGAACTCAGGGTTATTGACATACTTGTTCTTCATTTTCATTCGAATGTCATCACTTTAAAAAGGGGTAAACAAAATATATATATTAAAAAGGAATTAAATTACAAAAATACAGTTTTCAAAAAAAGTACATCGTTTTTTAGACAAGCTGTCTCAAAAACGCTACAAACTTTTAGGGAGCAGAACATAAAAGTTGAACATACTATGGGTGATGCCCCCCCTCCTTGCTGTAATGTGCATCTAATAGCAAAGAGGTTCCTTTTGCTCCCTTTACTTATTGAGACTAGATTTTTTTTTCTGTAAGAAGCTTTCAAAGTTATTAAGTAACAATGTCTGTAATGAATCTTCTGCCAACATGCACTACAACCAAGGAATTCTTATGTCTGACCAACTATGTGGATGTGTGTCTGGCAAACAATGCATTGCATCCGATGATGCAAAAGTTGAATTTCTGTTGTATTATGAACATTATTTATCCAATATACTATTGTCCAATGAAAGCTTTAATTAATCACTCTTATGTTTTTCAGACCTTTAACCACTGAGTTGCCATGCAGTTGTCTATGAGTTGCTATGCAGTTCTCAAAGATGGACCTTTAATATCCTAAAAGCTTACACCAACATTTCTGAGACATCCCGTACACAGAAGAAAATGAGTGAAATGTTTATTCACTTTCTATTACAAATATCGGTTTAAAAAATTCTGTCTATTTTTGGAACAGAAATTTCTTTCATTCGAAAATTAAATATATTGTTATTATTCATATTTATACAAATATGCTAAATGTGTTTTGAAGGGTTACATTAGTATAGATAAATTCATTTTAAGAAAGTTAGGATTAAATATAAACCAAAGAAGCATTTAATATTATGCTATTTGAGTCATACATTCATACCTATTAGACTTCCTATTTAAAAAATTTTTTGACAAAATAAATGTTTTTTGCATTCTAATGAAACAAGTATAAAAGAAAATGTATGTTTCTGTGTTTTGGACATTATTGTATTAGTATTGACATATTTGAGATTAATAGATAACAGAAAATATCAAATTTCAGGAGGCCACAAAAACTTCGGAAAAAAAATCTGACTTTCCTTAACTGATTTTTTTCCCTTCAAATTTCTCTAATTTTTGTAAACATGTGGCATAACTATTATCACTAACTTTTCCAGTTATGCCTTATTTTCATACATAAAATATATTATATTTGTCATTTAAGTGGAAATTAAGAATTAAAAAAAAACATATTATAATTTTTTTTAAAGGAAAAAAATAGTGAACTTCTAGATACCTCAAACTGAAATTCAATTTTTGGAGTATTTAAGTTGAATTCCCTGATTTTTCCAAACAGAAAAAAATATCCTGACTTTTTCCTAATCCGTGGCCACCTTGAAATTAATATAATGTTTGTTTTTGGTAACTGTTGAGATTTGTTTATAACTAGATGCTGATATTGTTATTGTTGTTAAGAGATGTTATTCAAGATTTTGTTCAAAACTTTAAAATGTCACAATAATCAGGAATATATTTAGAATTAAAATTCAGTGAAGCAGAAAGTTTTTGAAAATAGATCCATTTATAATCATATTTTAAAATATATTATGTAACCATACTAAAATTATACTCAAAAGACACAACAATATATAAAATTAGGCTTATTTTTATATAAAAAAAATAGCACTGCAAGAACAAAATTGTAAACTTCATGAGACTTGAAAATTTTGCTTTCTGGAACCCACATAAAAAAAAGTTTATTTATATTTACCAAATTAGAGAAAAAACGCAATATAAATATTTATCAAAATATATCTTACGAGAGGTACTCAGATGAGAAGTTCACAATGGTTGGAATAAAATTCTCACGAATAATGACGGATCGTATGGCTTTCCAGTCAGGGGCTGGTTCACCTAACAGAAGGCAGATGGCCTCAAGTGCCATTTTGACCAGAAGAGGTGGATTGCTCATTGATCGAACTTCAACCAAATGCTGACGCTTGATGCTTTTCACAGCTGCAGTTATTAGAATGTGAAAAACCCATTCGAAATATTTTTTAAAAAAACAGTACAGATAATATTTTTATTATCATTTAAGTTGTCAGTGCAAGTCTATGTGTAATTTCTTGAAAACAGTCAAACTGTTGCCAATAAAATTCATATTATTGGTGTTTTGTCAGTGAAGGGTACAAGAGATAGCATAGTTTAAATATCCAGATTAAACACAAAAATTTAAATCAGTAATTTTAAGGAATATTTAGCACTCCACAGGCCCAAGCTTACCACATAAGTTACATAGAAGCAAAAAAATATAATTTTTGTAAAACATGAACTTTCAATTTCCTCTTGCTGACATTTATTTAGTTTTGAGTATACATCAATAAAGTTTTTAATCAATTTAAATATGATTTTCTTCGGTAGTTTGATAAATGTGATTAAAATCCTATAATTTACATTTGAATTACATTTTCATAGTTTATATGGTATTTTTTACTTTATTTTGCAATAACATACTGAAAATATAAACCTATATTGTAGAATTTAAATTAGCTATGTAACAAAACAAAGAACCAAAAACAATTCATAAATTTTGGAGGTATATTTCGGGTACATAATTACGAGCAATTTATATTCATTTCTCAGATTCAATGGAGGAGGAGAAGAAAGAAGTTCATAATGCACTTTTACATACCCTTAAGTGTAGAAAGTGTGGACATTTAGAACACTTTTTTTATCAGTGTAGAGAAATTTTTTTCATGGGCAGCATTTAAAATTAGCATTTTTTTTAAAAAATTTATTTTTGATGGGGTAATAAAGCGATGCAATAATAAAAAATTACCAGCCAAACGCATAAATTGAATCAGTAAGTCAAATAATGTACCTAAAAATAACATGCGCCCGATGGAGTGCTAAAGCTGTGTAAAAGTAAAAAAGATATTTTAATTTCAAGAAATATTTTTGTCAAACACTTTTAGTTTGTCAAACACTTCTATATACTAAAAACTGAAATCTTGAGCAAATAACATAAAAATAAGAAAAAAAATTAATAAAAACCAAATAAAATTAAAATAATAAAAAATTCACCATTAAATTGATGAATAGAATGAGATCATTAAAACGAATATCACTACAATATAATTGCCCACCATAGATATTACGTTTGAAACTTATTTCTAAACATTAAACAATTTGAAAGCATATTGGGCTTAGGGTTTTCGGATTTCGGCATTCTCGAAATAAACCTCAAACTGATGAATCAAACGATAACATTTCTACTGGTAGAACTACAAACACACTAAGCAACTGTCAGCACTGAAACTACAATTATCTGAAACTTATTTAATTACACTAAAAATTGTCAATTGTTTTCAAACAAGATTGTGCAAAGTTTATGCATTTTCGTTTCGTTAAACAGTTATTTACAGAAAAGTATGAATGCATACAGGATGTCCCCTGATGGCATCCTGTATTGCATTCATATCTGTTTTATTTCATAACTTTTCTATTTCAATTTAATTATAATTCTTTACTCTTTTTATAAATTTATGCTTAAAACTTTTGTTATTTTCAGAGAGTTGAGCAGTATGTAAGCTTCTTACGTAAGGTCGTCAGTAGAGAAGTTGACAATTGTATTAATAAAGTTCTCTCTTATAATAACTGATCTTATAGCTTTCCATTCAGTAGATGGTTCACCCAGCAGTAAACAAATAGATTCTAGAGCAAGTTTTACAGGTGCCGGAGGATTAGCCATGGATCTCACTTCAACTAAATGCTGTTTCTTTATGGACTTCACAGCTGTGTTTGGGGGTAAAATGAAACAAATTTAAAAACAAAACAAAAAATACATAAAAAAATTAAGAGAAAATAATAAATTAAAAAATGTATAAACTTGATAAATCATATAAAAAATTAAAAACAAAACATAAAATAAGTTGTAAATAATAAAATAATCAACTAATAGAAAAAACTAAGTAATAAATTAATTATCTCAAAATACAGGTTTTGCCTAAACAATTCATTCTGCTTTGAAATAATGTGTATTGAGAAGTATACTGCCTACAAAAACTAATTAAACATGAAAAGCTATATATACTCATTAAGTTTACAACCAAGCCTGTCTCATAGTTTGCATGCCAGATAGATGGCAGGCCTGTGGTGGCATTGAACAAGACAAACCAAAAGAAACAGAGAGCTCTGGTCTGGGTTCTTAGGTACACCAGATCTCAGTCCATGTGGAGCTATGTGACGGGCAAAGTTCACATAGCCCTAATGTCAACAATAAAGCAAGCTCTGCAGGAACACATCACAGCTACTATAGACATCAATAGAAATTTTCTGTTGAATGTATTTACATAGCTGAAGTACTGTTATGATGGGTGTCCAACTTAACCAATTGCAGTATGTAACATAAATTTGATTAGTGTATTTTCCATGCATGATCTGTGTTTATATGTCACATATAATTGTTCGAAACTGAACAATAAACAATTTAAAATTGCATGAAGCATTTAGGCAAACTCTATATACTATGAATCCAAATCACAAAATTATATGAATAATAAATAAATAGGAAGATCTTGAAAAATAAAGTAGAAGCAACTGAATAGAATTGCATGTCTAGGAAAAACTAAAACGTAATTTAAGGTTAAAAATTATTTTTAAAAGAATTTTTATTACTTACAAAACTTTTTGGACTAAAGCTATCACTCAATAATTTTTATCAGACTTAGCTATCACTCAATAATTTTTATCAGACTTAGCTATCACTTTATAATTTTTAATTTTATATTTAATTTGCTTAATAATTTTACATTTCATTTATTAAATTCACTCTACAACATGAATAATAAGATACCAGAAGAAATTACACATAAACTGGATAAAAATATTTGATAACAAAATTTTAAAAAATTCAAATTTATATACACATATATATACACACAGCACAGAGAGAAAAAGAGAGCAATCTAAATGAACTATCCAACAAATACAAGAGGGATGCCAACTGCTCGGCTCTCTCGGCTAAATATTTTATAAAGTGGTAGAATAGTGGTACATTGCAATTTTCAGAATTTTGACTCAAATTAAAAAACCTTTAAAAACGTAGCACAAGATAACTGGAACTAAGAAGTATTTTATATACAGCTTAAACTATTTTTATTTAGTGGTGGGCAAATTGAGTTTTCTTCCAATTTTCCAAACCTGCAATTCATTCAATTTTACTGCTACTGGAAAAATTTCTCACAGAGGAGAGCAAGTTGGCATCTCTGCTATAGGCAAAAATTTCATTTACATTTTGGCTGATAAGAATAATAATAACAGTTTAATAATAATAGAAAGAATTTTCCCATATATCAATTTTCTAGACTAAAACAAAAGTTTCCTGTGACAAAAAAATAGTTATTTAAAATTAGCAAAGATAAAAGGCTATATAATGATAAGAAACATTTCTTAAATTGAATTGTTTAGGAGATTGTTTTTGGGGACAGACACCTTGATATTTATAAAAGCTGTAAGATGTTTCTATGCATTGTGGCATTATAAAGTAGCCTTCTTTGGTTGAAAAGGAGAGCATCTGTTGCACTATCGCTACATTCTTGAAACTGTTTTTCAAGTGCATTGTTAATTCTTTAAATTATTATTGATCTTAAATTATAAAAATTGATCACTGCAAAAGATAAAAAGACAAAGAGTAATAATGAAATTTTTGAGAATTAATTTTACAAAATAGATTTTCCAGCTCAAGTAGTAAAAAAGAAAAGAAAACACTGGTTAGGCCACACCAATAGATACACAGCACATACCAAAATTTTTGTTTTAAGTCAAAAATGATGTGGCATAACTCCATGATATCATGATATTTATACTTCATTCATATTTTTCATTTAATGTTATATTAAAATAAAGATAATTTATTTAATAATGAAAAACACTGCATAATAAAATGCAAAAAAGAAAAAAAAAAAAAAATTACAAATGTTAATATTTCATGAGTGTGCATTTTTTTAATGTTAAAATATTTACTTAGATTATAATACAATAATTTTTCACAGCAAAATATTTCGATCAAAATGAATACGATCTGAACTAAAGAGTAAATATTAATTTCTAACAATTTAAATTTTAAAAAAAATTTCTACTTGACATAGCAAATGAACAATAAAAAATATAAAATTTAAATTTCAAAAAAATAAAAATTTAAATTTTAAAAACTATAAATGAGGTTATATAAGATGTTTTATAGTTTAGGAGAGAAAAAAAAAGGTTTACCAGCTTGAGCATCTAGAACAGCTGGTTCTACTTTTGATAAATCTTCCATGACACTTGCTCGTTTTACAGCAATTACTTCTTCTTGCTCCTACAGTATTAAAAAAAAATTCATTAGTGGTCTCACATTAATTTATATATTTATTAAAATATTAACTTATAATTCAAATTATATAATGAAATATATTTATCAAAAATTATATTTATCAACCAAAATTCAAAGTTTTGCAAGAAATAGATTTAAAACTTAGTAAGGGGAGATACAAAATGATGAACAGTAGCTAACCAAAACTCAGTTTTTTTAATTGTATTAGGAGTTTTATTTAGTTTCTGAAAAATTAACATTTCAAACTTAATTAGGTACTTCTCTAAGATGTTAAATAAATATCCAATATAAGCAGAAGTGTAATTTTTTTATGGTCTAAAACATAAAACAGAAACATTAAAAACTTGAAATATATTTTTATATAACATAATTGGTTTTAGTCATTGTTTAAACTGAAATCAACATACTGTTTAAATATAAAATAACTAGTATTATTGGCCTTAAATAAAAAACTAAGTCTTATTTATAACTTTTTCTGTAATTGTTATTTTAATTAACGTAACATACAACATTTAAACAAACAAAATCAAACTATAAAGCACTATCCTGCTTTATCAATAAATTTTTAAATTTTTTTTCTTCATAAACTGCTTTGGTTGACAATTTGAAAGAACACATAATGTAATTGAAAAACGACAAAAAAAAATTCTTTCTTAAAGTCAGCACATTGTTTGTGGACTCAAATGTTAAAAAAGTACTAAATATTTGGGCTCTGTATCAACTTAAGCTTAAACTGAATATGTAACAAAGGTAAAATAATAACATCCTTCAGTCATGAAAAGAATTATGAAACCAATTAATTACCCTTAATTGAGCTTGGATTTCATGTGATTGTGTTTTCTTCTTTTCTGCTTCTTGTTGATCTTTCAACTAAAAGAAAAAAAATCAAACATTTCAAAATCAATTTTAAAATTATAATTAAAATATTTGACTCTTTAATAATCGAATGTATTAAATGGTGACTGGTGCCCTTTAAATTTGACAAGGTCATAAAGGCCTTCAAGTTCTCATAACAAATCAATACCTCTTAGGGTACTTAATTGATCGGTCCCTGGGTCAGGTCAAGATTACAATGTGTGGATGAATGAATGGAGTATGAACGGGTCCTCCCTGTAAAACAGACTGTGAGATGTGGGGCTAAAAATGTATTCTAGGTCATAGATGGCGTCACTATAAAATAAGAAACGCAACCTCTGCCTTATATTCACTTGGTTTCCCACAAAGGCTTGCTGGTATGGCAAGTGGCATTAGTAACAACATTCTTTAATATAAGCAAAAAAATGGCTTTAAATTAGCAGTAAAACTTCATTACTAGGTTATACAGTTTTCAAGTTGAAAATCCATACTAAACAAACAGAGAGTGGACAATTTAATGTAATGATTAGAAAATTAAAGCACTTCTGTAACAGCCAATTATCGGCCAAGGGAACTGTGAAAATTAGGGCTTCCTAATTTCAAAATCAAAGTCATGAGGTAAGTTTTGAGTACCAGTCACTTATACTTCCCAAACAAACTGGTATCTGGCTTGATATGATCCTGGATGTGCTGCACCAGGGATAGAATCCCACTTATAATATTTACAGTTTTTTGAACCACTGTGCTATCCTGCATCATTAGTACATTATCAACAGAAATTATGAAACATACTGTTCAAGTGTTCACAAATTAAAGAAACAAATTTAAAAATTTTACTGTCGAATTCTGGAATTTTGAAGATGTATACTTAATCTTTTAACAGTTTATTTAAAATTGGGTTCAAAAGGGTTAATTTTCCCAAACAAACAGTCAGTTTTTCTCCAAATCTACCAATGGGGAAATTGTTTTCAGTAATGTTTATCTTTTATTAAATTTGCCTATATAGTGAGACAGTTATATAAACAAACAACTAAATTAGTAATGCATACCATATCTTTAAGTTTTGCATTGGCAGCTTGATTTTTAGCCTCCAGTTCTCTTCGTTTTAAAGCAAGTGATTTTTGCAGTTCTTCCACTTGTTCAACAGTCTCGTGTATTTTCTGAAGACCAACATTCAAATGCAGTTGTTGTTCTTCAAGCTCTGCTTGTTTCTCATTAAAGAGCTTAACCTATAGCGGGCACAAAAATGCATTTTAGGAAAGATAAACGAAAATCAAAGTAACAAAAATAATTATTCATAAAATTGTACAGAGATCCAGCTTCAGCCTTTCCCAATATCAAAAATCTGGATAAAATACTCTATATTGTATGATAAATACAAGATCTTGTAGAAAAATAAAATTATATTAATATGAATCACACAGAAAATAAGAACCCTCTAAATCCTGATTTCAGGACTTTTATCAATATTCAGAATTTAAAATGGAAGAAATAAACTAGGCACCACATGCTCATTTTAAGAATAGAATAGCTATCATAAAAAGGCTTTCTTCTACAAGTGATTTAGATTTAACTTTCACCTATGTTCTAGTCATCTCGCTCGTGCTAACATAAAATAGCCTCAACTGAACATCATGAGAGTTATTCAAGGAATCCCACACAGCGTTTTCTTCTTATAAAATTACATTGGAGTGTAAATAGTCAACTTATTGGGAGAGCATCAATGACCATTTTTATTCCTATTAGTAATTAAAATATTAGCACATTGCATGTGGGCAACTTTCCAGCTGCTATAGATTAAAATTTCAAAAAAGTTGTCTGCAAGATTTCATAACAGTTGGAGCAAACTTGTCATTATAGCTACATCGAACTATTGTAGTATTGATTATTGATTACATATATACTCAGTAATTTATGTATGTGGTAATCATGAATGGATAATTTATTTGTAAAACAGAGCGAAACGAAGTAAATTTGCTACCACTTTTTAAACTTTTGCATAGATCGCAGAAATTTCAAAAACTTATTTTTACGTGACCAACTTGCATTGTGTCCAAATTATTTTCACTTGTTCCAAATTTATCTCATTTCTATCAAATTTAGCATAGTATGTTACAATTTCATCAATTCAAAAATTCACCAAATGTTCATAGAAATATTTCCTTCAAAGCTATAACATTACAAATCTTAAGCTCAATCAGATAAATTTGTAAGTACGGGTTCTTTTGATTTTAAGTAAAAATAAAAATTATTTTACTCACATAATGGTTGATGAAATCAAGGAAGTGCCTGGGAGTGACAGTTGCCACGTGACCTCCTCGCTTAGACAATCTGGCATTTGCTTTGTGCAAAGTTTGGTGCACATACACAAAGGCATTTACTATGGCGGTACGATGAGTAGGTGGCATCTCAAGACCTGGGAAGGCAGCTGGGAAATAATCCGGGGCATGGTACTATTTGCAATTTAAAAAAAATACATATGAATAATCCAAATGCAATTTATAAGCTAAAAGACACAATTAAAGATAAATAAAAGTTTATACATGAGGTTTGTCCATATCCAGTTTGTTTGTAAATTCCCGGCCCACATGGAAAAGGGCTTCATCAGACCAATCTCCAAACCAGTTAAGAACACACCTGAAAACATTTTATCACATATTAATATTTATTTTTTACACTATGTAAGTTTTAAATCTCTCCTTCAAACATTAAATACGCAGGGTCTATAAATTTATAAAAATATTAGAAAAGTAAAGATTAGAAATAGAAAAGAAACATAAATGCAATACAGGACTAAATTAGGAAACATCTACATGCATTTGCGTGGGAGCTTTTTTATGAATAACTGTTTAAAAAGAATAAAAGTGTTATACGTGTTTCGAATTCCTTTTGGGAAAAATATATAAAATATAGATAAATACATAAAATGTAAGAGATATAAAATCAGACTCAATACATGAAAGTAATACAATCCCCAAAATTTGATTCCTTCCTGGGAGAAATATCCACCAAGTATATCTAGTACTTTATATTATATATACTTAGCAGGTTTCAATATTCCATTCGATTATTCAAGATCTTTTTTTAAAGCACAGCCGAACCACAATCCTGCATCTTTTGTATTCCCATATATATTGTATTGTTTTAACTAAATACTATTTTTATAATGTTAATAATGCCCGTATAGATCATTTTTGAAACTAGAAGATTCCTGCATCTTATTGTTCAGAAACTGTACCGATATTTTCCAGAAATATTCAAGTTAATTCCTTTTGCAAAGAAAAACAGTAACCATTGATGCTAATGAAGAAAATGATCAAGTTTGATGTTCATGTATCAGTAGATGAAAATATTAAAACTTGTGTTGTGTTTAGTTCCAGTAATGGCAGCAGAAGCTAAAAAAGTGCAATGCAATACTGATAAAGAAAGTGAACTTGAACAAAACCAGTGAAAATATTTGTGGAAGGTATCAGAGCTTTTGAAATAATAAAGAGCTTTCTGTATTCATAATCTGTTACAAATGTCAAAAATGTAATGTTCTTGATCAGAAAAAAAAGTATTTAAATCAAAATTTTTTAAATAAGTAGATACGTTCCATTCATCCTTCGCTTGCATTGTAAATTTTTAGCCTTACAAACATAATTTTTTCAATTAAAATTTACTAGACTAATTATAAATTTATTTTATTTTCAAGTCCATTACTTCTTTATCACTTTTCATGCATTTTCAAATCCCTATTAAATATATTAAGTTGATCTGCATTTGTGGTTTTTCCACATCTATCGTTCCCAATGAGTGGTTCCTCGAGAAACGATCAATTGAGGTTCTACTGTATGAATAAAAAATATTGCAATCACACATCATGAAAAATTTTATTAAAACTTAAATAAAAAAAGAAAATATGAAAATTAAGAGAATATTTTATTTATATTTAGAAAGCGGCAGAATAATTTACCTGTTGAAAAGGGCAGGGGAAGTAGCAGCTCTGTCTTTCAAGCCTTCTGATGAGGGATTCATGGTAAACACAACATGAAGATTTTTCATAACCTACAATATAATTAGGGTATTATTCACAGAAATAATTATCAGAATGCATGTGCAGCCTAAAACAATACACATTTTGATTCTTCTACCCTCTATAAGCAAAATTTTTTTTTTTTTTTACATCAGCAAGTATTAGCACTCAACTGATTATGATGGTGATTTTATCCTGTGGATAAAATCGCCATATTCAGTGGTGATTCTATCCTGTTTTTGTACATTAATTTGCAGATCTATAAATAAAATCAAGCCCTTTAAGGTTTATATCATTTATCACATTTATATATCACATACTTAACCAGTACTACCTTGACCTATGAAATTCAAAAGCTATGGGCATGACAGATATCCATTATAAATATATTAACAAATCATCAAATGTTCTATATTGTTGGAACCATGGATATAAATTTAACTTCTGTGCAGACAAAATTTTAACTACTCTCGACAGATCAGCTCATCTTGAAGCCTTTGAATCCTTTTATCATTTATATCAATGAGGAATTTCTACTAAATAATCTCAAATCTTTTCTGCAGAAACTTTGTGGACAAAAATGCATTTTACACTAATTTTGCCTCTTTTGGGCCAAAGTTGTGTTCAAAACTTCATTTACTTTTCTTTTTTCCCATTGTTTTGTTTCTTCGTATTTTTACCCTATTTCTAAGTTTCTATCATCAACACTTTTCGTTATATTGATACTTGTTGATCCTTTTAATTCCTAGCATTAAGTAGAATCCATATTAATACATGTTGACCCTTTTCCATTTTCACTAGGAAGAAATACATTTTTTTAAAGTTCGAGAACCTAACTTATAGTTTTCTGATTAGTACTATTTATAATGCGTTTTTCACTTATTTCACAAAAAAATATTCCTTCTATTAGTGTTTTAAATTGTAAAAGAAATAGATGTACCTGCTGTGTGAACCACTTGTAAAGCTCTTCATTTGAGTCAAGCATCAAGCCTTCTCTCTGAGAGCCTTCCTTGCACTGAGTCATGAGAGTTGTGAACTCATCTCCTTCAAACAGACCCGGAACTTCTCCGTTTGCCAATAGGGTATTCATCCTCTCCAGAAAGCCTGAATCCAGCACATTTGATTCATCAAGGATAAAGCAGATCTTTTCATCCTACAGGAGAAAAGATGTTCTTTAATAACTCAATTATCAGCAAAATAACAGTAAAAAAACAATGCTAGTTTAAATAAAATTAAAATAAGATTATGCAAAAATTGAGTATAAATTATGACACTGCGGTTCAAATGAAAATGGACAGTATAATGTGAGGTTGCTATTTCATGAGTAGAAAAAAAAAACGGCAACTAGTTAATAATAAATTTTAAAAAAAAAATTACAAATTTTTTATTTCCGTTATGCTGGTTACAAAGAACCATTTTTGATAAATAACATGAGACCATTGAACTGCAAAGTCTAAGCAAAAATAAAATTAAGAACAATAAGAATACTGCCTGTTTTAACTCCAAAATAAGCCACCTAATCCAAAAATTCCTAAATAAGAGAATAAAGTTTTCACACAAGAAAAATTTGATTGATACATTTATTGAAACCCTTTAAAAAGTAATTTGCAAAGATTCTGAATGTATAGAGGATTTCTATGTGAGGATGCAAAACATGCTTCTAATTCTCAATAATGAAAAGTAATTGATATTTAATAATCTTTTTTTTACTATAGAGTATGCTACCTATGATAAGAATAAGTGGTTCTATCACACTTTCGCTCTTCATAGAGAATTCAAGATGTTTCAACTTTAAATAAGCATTGACATCGAAAGATATAGTGGTTTTAATAATTTCCTTGATTTTTTTATGATTTATTGATTCATTGACAATAGAAAAATCTTTGTTGTGAAAGCACAAAATGTTTAGTAATTTTTAAAGAGATTTTTGCAGGATTTAAAATGCATGAAGCAAAATTTTGGTTGCTATATAGGATTGAACAATTAAGTTCAGATATTGTAATGGGCATTAAAATAATGATACATTTACAAAATAACAAGCAGGACTCCATGTTTCAGTCATTATAATGGTGGGGGGGGGGTCATAGTAAAGGGTCGTTATACTAAAGAGAATCTACTGTACAAAAATTTGATAATTTATATGTTTAATTATTTCCCTAATCAAGTCAATAAAATATTATACCCAGATAATAAGAAAAATGAAAGTCTTCTAGTTCAAATAAATGAGAATTCAAATTATCTTAAATTCAAAAAAGATTTAAACGAGCAATTAATAGTAATAATAGAGCATCATCTGGTTGATCTGTTACCATGCAGTTTCGTTTCTAAATTTTTAATAGTTTCAGTTTAGAAGAGCTACACTATGTCTAGATCAACTAAAAATCAACACTGTTTTAAAAATCCAATTCAGTTAACACAGATTTTTCTATTGGAGGAAGTTCAAAAACTCATTTTGAGTTACTATTGCAAGCTATCAAGCAAAAATCACTTAGCACAAAACTGCAGCTCATTAAAAAAGTTTAAAATTAACAATTAAAGATTAAATAATTATTTTGAAAAATGACTTCATGCAATCAAGAATGTATGCAAGAAGATGTTTTGATGCATTTTCAGCCATGGTACCCAATTTAACAGATTTTAATGTCAAGTATGTTTTTTTTTTTTTTTTTTTAATATTTTAATTCAGTCACAGACAAAATATTTATCTTATTACACTATAGTGAAGAACTTATAACAAGAGCAAGCAAAATAGACCCAGAGTATAAAGATATTTAGTGTTCAAGTTTGTTAAGATGAAAATGTAACTAATTGATTCTATTTTAACTTTTAAAAATGCATCAGAAAATATAATATGCAAAATTTACAGTTAAACTGATGCATGTTATTTAAAAAATTTTTAAAAAAGTACAATTAAATTTTAACCAGTCCTCTTATCTTAGTGAGTAATTTTCTAATAGTAATATTTGTTTTGCATCACACTTTGGTGAGGCGATAAATTAAATGGCTTCTTTTTTCAGAAAACATAGTCTTTTATTTGAGTTAGTTAAAAAGAAAAAATGTGCTAAAACCTAAGTCAGCATAAGCTTATTGTACAATTCTCCGAATTCAGGAAATCAAATTTAATATTTATGTTTATAAAATTATTTTGCTGAAGGAAGAATTCTAGGAAAACTTGCTTCTATGCATTGAAGATGCAAAAACACTCTAAATAAAGAGTGTGATAATTTATTTTTAGTTATACTTTAAACGAGTTCATTGTTACCACTCACATAATTGGAACAAAATATTCTTCTAAAACTAATTTTTTGCTTTTTACCAAAGATTTAGATTGAAATCAGCATATTTTTAATTAAATAAAAGATGTTTGCAAATGTTAAAAATTAAGGTGGAAAGAGGTTAAATCATTAAATCAGAGATGCCAACTGCTCCGGACACACCAAAATAAAACGGTAAGTAACTACAAAGTAAATTTTGCCAATATTTGACTATTTTTGCTTGCTTTTTAAAAGGCATAGCATGACATAAGTACTTAAAAGTGGTGAATTATATAAGCCTACGAATTATTTAGAAATAATGGTGGATAAAAATCTACTAAACTGAATTTATTAAGCCAAGGATCACAATTGATAAACTACCACTTTAAAATATATATTTGCTGTCCGGAGCAAGTTGGCATCTCTGTTAAATTATAACAATATTGATAAAAAATCGATAGAGTTTACCTTGCAACCTGATCTTCTTAACACAGATCTTAAGTCTTCATCAAAATCATGAGCACTATATTTATTATGAACCTAAGAAAAATAATAGAAATGTAAATAAAAGTGATAATTATAATGAACTTAAGAATTAACTAAATAAAAATTTTAAATTCTAAGATGGATAAATACTGTTGATGACAAAAAGAAATCCTACCTTTATTTGGAAAACACTTAGGCCATTCATCCAGGCAACAAAACGAGACAAGGTCGTTTTACCTGCTCCACTTACACCAATTAGAAGCAAGTGACCCTGTAATCATTTTTAAAAAAATATTAATATAAAAAAATTCTAAATGAAAATATAGATAATTTCAAAGTTTTAATGTATAATTAAATCTACACCTTTATTTTGACTCTTGTTAAACTGTTACAAATAAATAGAAAATTACCACAGTAAACAGCCGATTAGCTGAGTCTTAGTTACCTGATTTTTGCTAAATTGCCCTTGTGAAATTTTTTGCAATTAAAATATTCAAGAAAAATTATTTAACATAATGTAATGAAATTTTTGTAACCAGTTAAAAGATTAAAATTATTTAAGAAATAGGACCTGGTTATTTAAAAAGTTTTCCGTAAATTTTTCGGTAAAAAAACATTTACTTTACGTATTTCTCATTTAATCTGTCAATTCATTATAGAAAAGTTTATAATTGCTTTGAACTATTACTGTAGTTATAAGAAAATTTTCAATTATTCCTCATCAAAAATTTACTGCAAAATCCAGTCATTATTGGCCAAACATAAAAGAAACAATGTAGTCCCACAGCAACAAAAAGGAAAGAAATAATAGGGTATATCAATAGAACTTTTGGGGTTGTGAAACTCAAATTTAATTAGAGTAAATTACCAGAAAGGCTATATGATTTAGAGTCACTAAGACTCATAATAGTCATTTCACTATCTCCTAGAAAAAAAGAGATTTAAATAATTAAAAGTTACCATATTTATTTTTAATGTTTTTTTCAGAGGAGAAAATATGCATAATTCAAATTTTCAATTAGAATTAACTACATTCTCCCATAACTACTCAATGCTGATTTTTTTTCTGCAGACCTTTCAGCATCTAAAAATCTGTTTTCTTCATGTTATTAAATTAAAAATAAGTGGTAGCAGTAGAGTTTAGTTCCATTTGGTACTGGGGCTTACCTTTTGCAAGTTACATTATCAAGACTATATTTACATTTAAACACTCCATAATTCACAACCAATGTCAAAAAAAATAATTCTCCTTAATTATAAGTTTAAGTATGATAAGATTCTAAATGCAGAAGTTGTTTTCTGTTCTAGTAAAAAATGGGAAGGGGGTAAACGGAATAAAAGCTACTAACAACTTCTCTGAATAGCGATAAAAATCAAAATTATAACTGTAATTCTAGTATTAAAACTTCCATAAGAATGCAAACATTTAAATAACATTATTATTTCAATGATAAGGTAAAATAAGAATTTTTAAAACATTATTTATAACAAAAATATTATAAATGCATTTAAACAGAATACACAACTTATGTATAAAAAATATTAAAACTACCTGTGGCTGTCTGAAAATACGATCAATCCTAAGAACATGATCTAATACTTCATTAAAGAGAACAAGGGGCACGTCTAACTCTTCCTCATAAAAGATCTGTAAATACATAAACATAATGTTAAAAAAAAAATTTGAAAAAAAAAAAAATCAAATCTAATATCTTTGAAAAAAATACCTTAAGCCTAGCTTTGGTGTAATCTCTGAGTGATTGTCGTTCAACAGGCAGGTAATCTTTAGACAACCAATTGCTGTAGAGAATGGGTCTTTCTAAAGCGGCATCTCGACTGATGTTCGGGAAGTGTTTTAACGCAACTATATTGATATTTTCATCAGTCCATACTCGTTCATCTTCTCCAACCAATCTATAAAAACATCATATTCAGCATTTAAAATGTATAAGTATAAAAGCACACCAAATTATCAATCCATTAAATTACCATAAATAATGGAATATATTTAGTGGCTGAAATGATTAATACCAAATATTCAAATTTACGTATTAACAAAATATACATTAACCGTAAACAAGATTTAAATTTCAAAAGAACAATTCTGAGCAGCATCATTACATTTTTGGACTCTCCTCAGATTAGGCAAGGTTTAAATAGTCTTGTCCCAATTCCCTTTAAGTCAAATTAGGTAACATCCATACAAAATATAAGAGTGAGAAATATAACACAGATTTAACACTTCATTATTAGTTTAATTTAAATCTATAAGATAATATTTGCTTTTAAAATATATCAGGAATTTTTTAAATTATGAGAAAATGTGTTATTTTAAGTACACAAATTTGTTGGCATGTTTTTTCATGCGTTTTGTTACTATTATTTGACTCTTAAAAGATATTCAATCTTTGCAACTTTTATTTATACTTATAGATAAGTAAAAGAAACGCCCTTTAATTATGCTAGTACATTTTTTACTCAGCTATCTCTGTAAATTTTAATGCCTCCAATATTGAAAAAATATAACGATATTCAATATTTAAAAAAAAAAAAAAAATTTGAACAAGAAACAACATTGAAACACATCTTTATATATATGTGTAAGATTTATAATTATTTTTCCGAATGCATTACTTATGTGAGCCATGCTGTCTCAATGGTTAAGGCACTGAACTGTCATTGTGAAGAACTGGGGTTCGATATCCAGCGGCAACATGAAGCCCACTCAGCCTCATATCGATGGATATCAGCTTGTCTGAGAAATAAAGGTGGCCTGTGTGCAGTGATGTTGACCACATTACCATAATCATGCAGTTGGTCACAAAAGTAAAGCCTTAACCTCCATGACGCCCTGGCCCACAACAGGTTGTTGTGGGTATGCTTTACTTTTTGCATTACTTATGCTAAAGCACAATTTTACTATTTATTTCTATCTTAGATTAATGAATCATGGAATTTCATTAGGTATGAAAAATTTTATATTAAATTTTAATATTGGTTTATAGTAAAAAAATATTTTTTAATAAGAAAATATCGAGTATTAATAAGTCTAATTACTTGTAGAATGGTAACACATGGAATATTTACTTTTTACCAAAATTTTAAGTTTTGGACACTTTTAAACAGTTTAGGACAGTAAAACCCATGTGTCCTGTATAAAACTATAATCTTTTTTTTTTTTTTTTTTACATAAATGCAGGATGATTATTTTCAATAAATCTTTCAAAAAGTCTGAATTAAGAGTAAAATTATACAAACAAGAGGGCAAAAAATTAAATACCATGAATTCACTATGTGCATTGAGAATTCGGTAGCACTGTTAATTTCTCTATATTTAATCACCAAACTTTTAATATTATTTCGCAAATATAAAGTTTTCCTCAAAGAAAGACCAATGCTAGTAGAATTTTCTTGAATCAGATACCTAAATCAGAGCTTCCTCTATCTTATGAAATGCGTGCCAAATTGTAAAGATATGGATCTTAATATTCTAATGAAATAAACTTGGTGTTATATGAACTGAATTTTTTCTTACAAAATTAAAAATATATCATCACATATTAGCAATTAATAAACATTTATACTATTTCATATTTAACAAAATAACATTAAAATGTGTAAGCTAATGTTGTTGTTAAAAAAAAATAAGTAAATATAAAAAAACAGTTACATGAATCCTTGTTAATATTTAAAGAATAATCAATTAAAACATCCACACCTGTCTTGGAAGAGCCTTAATCCTTCGTGAGCCCACAATCGTACCAGACCTTCAACTGGCAGAGATTCAAGAGGTCTGATAGCTTCACAAATACCTCTCACCCACCTTGTAAGTTCTCTGGGACTGTATACATAATGTGGCTGCATGTCTTGTGTGAATCGTTCCTAAAAAATAATAATAATCTATATGTAATTAACTCAAGGGTTAGTAGCATCATAGTGCTAGGCCACACTTCTTTACTAAGGTGACATTTTTTGCATCAAAAAGTTCTTTATTATTGTTTTCAGACCTTTACTTTATAAGTTATCATATTTTCCACTTAATACAAATACAATACACAGAAACATGCTATTGCCTAGATGGATAACTTATTTTATACTAAAATTTTTTTTTAAACAATTTAAAAATCTAGATTATCAATTTAATGTCCAATTCAATAAATTATAATTAACGATTAAAAAAAAAACACTAACTTGTGCACTTAATATCTACATTTGTTGGGTTGTTCAATATTGCTTGCATCATCAATTTATCAACTTCAATGTAAAATGCATTAGTTAAAAAAATAGAATATTGATGTCATTAAATAGGAAACGTATTAGAAAATTATTTAACTGGTATAAATAAAATGCTCTTCAGTATAACAGCAGAGCGTATTCTAAGTACTCCAGCCAATATTTTAATAATGCAAATCTCGGGTGGTCATAAGAATAACATATTGATCTGTTTGTCTTCATAGTATCATGCATGTTTAATAGTGTCTGTTGCTTCGCATCTGTTTCTCATCTTGCCACTTTACACAATCAGTTTGAATCTTTGACGAGTAAAGAGGAGTATAACTTAAAATCTTTACTTAAAATCTTTTCCTTATAAATGATTTTTGTATTACTTTCATAACAATTCAATAGTTTTGTTACTTCGAAATATCTTTTCAAATACATGCAAATATGTTTCGCAAGTAGTCAAACAAGCGTCACCCCACTACAGGTGAAACGGCCCGATCAGAAGCTTTACTACCTCTCGAATATAAGTGACGCGGCAGTCAACATGTTAATAAACTATTTCTGTAACAAGGCAAGTAAGACTTGCAGATGTTAATAACAATCTAACTAAAAAAGATTTTATTTTATTTTCAAGGAATTTTTGATTTAGTCATTGATTGATCTCCTAAAAAAATGAAAGATTAATAAACTGTAAACATACCTGTGACATGAGATAAAACTCAACCATAGCTGCAGTAAGTGGATCAGAATAAGTTTTCAATGCGGGCAACAGTCTGAGCATAGCTCGGTTAAATGTACCGTAAATTTGCTTCAGTGAGGTTTCGCCAGGGTAATCAACATAAACCACAGGCACATGGCGTAAAAAGCTGTAAAGAAGCAAATGCACTAATTAAAATGCAACAAACAGTTGTATAAAGTTTAGTTTATTTATATAATTTTATTAGTTTTTCATTGAAAATACAAAATAGTTTTGTAAGCAAACTAGGTTGCAGAGCATTTCAATGGTAGAAATGTGTTATCTGCTGTTGTTGTACCATTTTGAAATGCGTAGCAACAAGAGCTTATTTAATATTTTCTGCATTTTTCATTAGATTTATCATAATATTTAAAATCCCAATTCTTCTTTTTTCTAAAAAAAAATAATAAATTAAACACTTTTTAGAGCTATTTTCTAATAAGGCACAGTACAACATGTTTTTTCTTTTTTTAAAAAAATCTAATTGAACTACCAAACACACAACTATTGACATTCATTGATAGGTGCATATTTAAGATTGTGCATGAGCAGTAAAGAGAATATTTTTTAATGTTATGTTCATGTTTATAAATAATTTCAACCTATATGAAAATATATTTTGCATAAGAAATAATTATTATCATACCGATGAGAGAGGGGTTTCCTTCCTGGATCAGTAGGTGGATTACAGGCACCAACAAACTGTATCCTCTCTAGTTTGACAAATGCTTGATCAGAAGTTCTGTAAAATCCGCCATGTTCTACCATTTGTCTTAAAAATGATATCACTCTTTGTGTTCCTGAATATGATAGTCAGTAATCAAAACCAAGTTGTTATAAACTACAAGTTTTTTAATATTACAAAGGGATAAATAAATAGCAGAACAAAATGTAACTAAAGAATATAAATATGACATTATCAGAGCACGGAATTTCCACTTGTCATTGGAGATCAAATATTTAAGGATGACAAGCAAGGCTCATCTTTTAAAATGTTGAATTAAACTATATACGCTTAAATTATTGTGCTTCCATAAAGATGTGTAAGAGTTTTGAATCAAGTGACAGTATTCTTTAATTTAGAACAAAAATGGCAGAGTCACCCAACCTTAAGGCAACATTAATTTGGTTTAATATAAAGAGAAATGCATAAATGCATTTCAATTTTTAAGTTTCTGCATTTCTTCATGGATTATATCACCAAAAATCTCTTTCAATTGCATTTGTCGACATTTTAAAAATCGTTTACGTTTTTTGTGAATGAGGAGCTAAAATTTTCATCTGACTAATATCTTAAGAACTAAAATTTCATGATCTGACATTAAAAATAAATGAATTATGCAACCACAAGTCTGTAACTAAAATTAAGAGTTATTACAGTAAGAAATGATCATATCACAATGAATAAATCATACCAAATACAACATTTAAGTAATTAATAAAACTTGCCATATTTATCCATATCTGGTAAGTTAATTTCATCACAGAATAGCACAAGCCATTTTCCCAATTGTATGGGAGATAAAACAATTCCATTTGGAGTCCTCTTGTACTCACAATAATGATCAAAAGTTTTTAGCAAAAGTTCAGGTGTTGTAGCGCTGGAGAAATTCAAACCAACAACCTAACAATAAAAAGTTTATATAAGAAATCAAAATTTATTATAGTACTACCACAATTCATTACTTACAACATTAATATTATCATTAAAAAGATTTAATATTTATTTTAAATTAAATTTTAAAAAATTTTCATTGGAAATCAGAGAGCAATTTGTTTAAGGAGTTTGCTTGTAGCATAGGGAAAAAAATTCTTTATTATTAAAATTTTTGGCGCATTGTAAATGACAGCCCATATTAACCCCTTCCTTCTCGCTCCTGTGAAATTTCGGGGCTTGAGTGTTCAGTAGTAACGCGCCAATACGAATAAAACTAATTAAATTCTTTTGTCCGGAAAACATTTTATTTCTCCTTTTACACACCAGATGGCAGTACCAGGATATTTTTAAAGTAATTGTAGATAGTTAATTTATTTTAAACTATACACTAGCACTAATAAAATACGTGTATTTGACAAAATAGGCACTTTTATGACCGTTTTCTTGAAAATTAACCGATCGTTAAGGGGTTAAGCACTCCTAAATTTAAGGGTGGATGAAAAATCCTCAGCATATACCGTTTACAATTACCCAAAGCCCACCACTACTTGTTCACATTAAAATATTTAATAAAAATCAATTCAACAAAAGTAAATAGAAAAAATATTACAAATTAAATAATTAAAAAAAGGCAACACACAGGAAGAAAAAAAAAACATTTATACACATAAAACTTTTTTAAAGCCATAGAAACAGTTTTATAATTTAAACTCATAAGAAACCTCCAAGATAGTCACTACAACTTATGAGAAAATTCTATAAAATAGATAGAGTTTGAGCCACTGTGCCTCAGGGGATAGAGCGTTCATCTCCCAATAACAGACGTGCCAACCTAGCAAAATTAACATTCAGGAGTTTCCCCAACAAGAATTAAGAAGATTTCAGGAGGGCTCTGCCTGGCTGATGTAGCAGGAGGAGGGGTAGAATCTCTCTTTCTTTTTCTACAGTGTTGGCCATTCACTTCCTCTTTGAAGAATGATGCTAGTGGCTCCCACTGCTGCACTAATCTATCTAAACACCGTCCCAATGACAGCCATCGGCGTTATCTGCCCCAAGAGAACGACAATTTTCAAATGGTATATCATTTGCATTCAATTCTCTAAAAATCAAATTGGCAATATTTATGCCAGTTGAGTCTCTTACTAAATTTGGCACAAACATTAAAGTGATCTCAATTATCATACTTTTCTCATTATAATATGTAACAACAAGGGGATAAAATTTTGCATCAGACTTTTTGCTACCATCAGTTGATACTGAAAATGGACTCTTTTTTATAATTTCTACAACAGATTCTTTTACCATTGCAGCCATTTCGTTTATAATGGTTGTTGTTTTTGTTCTGCCAGCAGCATATTTTTTGGCGATACCATCGTTCGGAAACATTTTGCGGAACAATGGTCCAGCATGGTCAGCACAATTAATGGGCAGATTGTGTTCGATCAAAAATGCAGTGAAGTACGCTTCAGCCCTTATGACCGAATCGTCATCGGCGGGAAAAGATATCTTGTTAGTTTGCAAAAATTTCACAGCGTCTTTGTGCTTTTGCCCATTTATGTGCCACAAAATGTCATTCTTGCCTCTGTGAGCGATTAATATATCACATGCACAATCGGAACAAAAAACATAAGTGCTTCCTTTACGGGATGCAATTATTGAAGGAAACTCATTAGTATATGATTTGCTAAAATTGGTAACATACTTTCGTTTCGATTTAGACATTTTAAAAAAATATACAAAGGAAGGCAAAACGAATAACGAAAATCACGTTGATTTGGTAAACAAACTAGTTTACAAGTTTGTTGCCAACGGTTGAAAAAAAAAGAACGATCCAATTGTTTCCAACCGTTGAAAAATACGCACTACAAATTATAAAAACAGCAAGATACATTATCGATTCCAACTATCGAGAGTAAGAGTATCCACTTCGGTTCTGACGTCACTGCATATCGTCATGTGACGTCATCACATTCAACTCAACAGGAAAGGAGAGGAAGAAGATTCCGACGAATCCTAGTGTAAGGGGGTGGGTCAAATAGGAGTGTTAAAGAGGGGGGGAAGGAAGCAGCTACGCTTTAGGCAGATGGTTGTCTGCTAAGAGGGGATGGAATTCACGCGGGGGGGGGGGGAACTTACACACTCGCGGAAAAATCAGATAATTTTGAAATTCGCCGTCAATTGAGGTTAAATTCGGGAGCTTTTCGTATCAATTCCGGAGGGCGGGAGAAGAATAAAGAATTTGGGAGACTCCCGCATTTTGCGGGAGAGTTGGCACGTCTGCAATAAGGTGACTCAGGCTCGAATCTTAGTAACGGCAGGTATAAATTCAGCTTCCAGCTGACACCAACGACAGTGCTAACATAAAATATCCTTAGTGGTATGGATCATTGTTTAGAACCGCCTTTGCAGTTAGGTTGACCATTGGAGATTTTCCTCTCCATGTAATGCAAATGCTAGTTAGTTCCAGCAAAAAGTCCCCCCATGAAGGCTAGTTTCTCCCAATGCTTTATTCAGGAGTTCTCTTGTCTTCTGGGTTAAGTTTAAAATTAAAAAGCTACAGAGTTGAACATTGATAGTTGTACACTCAGAATTGGGTCAGCTGTTTAACGCCGATTATAAAATAAAATAGACAGAATTTGATGTTACATGTACTCATTTACATAACAGTATTAAAGAAATAAACACATACTTCCATATCTGGAAGTGACCTCAAAGCACTGAAAAGAGTCATTGTTTTGCCAGATCCGGGAGGTCCACACAAAACTAAAGGTTTATGTTCTGCTAACCAAGTGTAAAGCAAAGATTCATGTCGCACAGTATCAAGGGTAGGAACAACAATATCTGGTGCTGCAACTTTATGTGTCTCAACTTCGATTTGAGGAACTTTGCTCTGCCATGGTGACCATTCACCACTTACAGAAACCTGAAGAAAAAAAATGCATTTTAACATTAGAAACTTTAATTATTTAAAACAAAAAGTTTACATTTTTATAAGAAAATGAAAATAAATTACTTTTTTTTCCGGTAAATTTTATTTAAATTAACTATGCAATATAATGAATAATATCTAATAAAATCACATTTGTGTCTTTGATTTTTGATTTTAAACACTGATTGATTTTATAAACAAGCAGCTGAATTCTTGAAAAAAATTACATAAAATTTCTAAGTTAAACTTTATAAATGAAAAGGCACACTATAAGATGAATTAATTACTATATTTTTTTATCAGTTGTAATTTACACTTGTCAATTTAGAATTATTATAGTTGTTAAAGATTTATTGTTTATTAAAAATTTAATTGTTATTTGGCGTTAAAGAAAGAAGAGTTGAAAAATATTTATACAATTGAGTAGTACATCAATATACGCTAGCAGTTTATCTTTGTGGACTAAATAATCATAAATCAATGCACTTTACAGTAATATGTATATTATAATTTAAAAATTAGTATTTAATAAAACCAGGGTAGAAATAGTGACAGATTTTTTAATGATAGATCATTCCATTTGATAACAAACTAATTAAATATTTTCTGACAATGTTCATCCATATTAAAAATAATTGAAAACAATAAATTATATTTAACAGTATAATTGTCATATATAATAATATTTAACAGTATAATTGTCATTTAACAGTTATGAAAATCTTTTCAACTTTGAAGGTGAAACAAAGATTTAAGTAATATATTTGCTTAGTTATGGTTGACAACAGTATTTACCTCAAAATCAATAATGGGTATAGCTGTACTAGGAGGCAAAGGTATAGTTGTAATTCCTCTGATGAAATCACCAAGATCTGATCGAATTTTCAATTTTCCATCTCCAGCAAATGACCAAAGGAGAGCATAGATCAAACAGCGAGGTATATATCTATCAAGCTGATCTTGCTACAAGTAAAAGTTTTATAAAATCAAATTAAATTTTGTTTTTTGCAAGCACAGATATCAACTTAAGAAATTTATACAATTTATAAGTGAAAAATGAATAAATAAAGCATAAATATAAAAATTGCTACTAAAGTAGTATATCTTCAAAATAAATATGTTCCTTAATTATTTTAATAAATATTTGATTAGAAGAATTTCAACTTAAAGTTAAACAGATTTTTAGAGTAAAAGTTTATTTATTCATCATTATTTTTTATTGTTATATTATACTTATAAATTTAAAAAAATACAACAGTAATTTTGCGCAGTTAAAGATCTAAATATTTTTCAGATATTTTTGAAATAATAAAACTTTATATTTCCCTTATTTCATGAATGCCTATGTTACAATTTAATTATCTAAGGAATATTTTATTTAATTTTCTAATTGTAAAACTTATTTTGCAAAAACTTTTTTTTCTCTATCCAATATTTTTTTGAAAAAAAACTTATTAACTAAAATTAAAGAAATTATTTATTGATTTGAAGTATTTTCCAGCACTTTAGCATAAGAACTCTGTGAAGAATTTAAAATTTATAGCAGAACAGAATGTTCTTAATTACGATTGGTAGTTCATTATTTACACAACTCAGACTAAATAGTCTAAAAAATACAAATAAAGGTTTTTTTCCCTACTTTATATAAAAATTTCTCACTGTTTCATAGCAGATAACAGTAGACAAACATTTTATTTTCAATTGAATATCAAATAGTTATGTTACTTTTTAATAATCCTTAGTAAAATTATTCTATTTTTTATTTTAAATGTTATGACCTCAGAGATTTTAAAAATAAAGAAATCAAGTCAAGAGATTTGAGAACATGTATGTGACAACAAAACACAGAACTTGTGTATTTTTAGAGTAGGGCATATGCTTTGAAGTTCTAAGTAATAATCTGTTCCTCAAAAAAGCTAAATTACTTTATGATTTCTTTCATATTTTTCAAGTTAATTACTGCCCCGAAGCGGGGGTGCCATCCCCTCCGCAGAGGATCAAAATTGTGATGGTGTGTCTACGGATCATCCTCCGGGATGTTTCCCAGGCCGTCGCCAATAGCCCATTGTGCAGTTCTAGTGCGACGTAAATTAACAACAACAACAATTGCTGCCCTGTTAATCAGAATTAAGAAAAATAAGAACTTTTAAATTAAAGTCTTACTGGAATCTTTTTTTTTTTTACTAATTTATTTTAAAAATATAAAATTGATAAAATTTTAGTATTAGGAATGTTTTTAGAAAGATTGTGAAAAAAGATTTAGACTTGTACAAATCGTCATGGTTTTAAAATGACATTAATTTTAATTTTTTTTATATAAACCATTTACATTAAGGAAACATGGTCAAATTCTTGTACTTATAAAACCAGTACAAATAGAATTAGAAGAAAAACATTAAACACATAATTATAAATAGATTATACATAATAAATAGATCATAGGAACAAATCTTCTGACAACTATTCTAGATCTATTTGTTGTAAAAGACCTTTAAAAAAGAATTCATTTACTTTTATTCAGAAATTTGGAAATTTATTCACTTGTTATTCAATTACAAAGCAAAGAGTAGCAAAATAAATTAATCTCCACTTTTTTAAAATAAATAAATAAACGGTTTACATTATACCTGCATAGGGAAATCAGGATGAGTATGATTGTAGTTAAGCACATTGCGACAAGATTGGTTAAGCATTGAAAACAAAGAGCCAAGAGCTCTCAACCTAGTGAAATCCATAACATGTTCTTGATTAGAGGCAAAGTCTAATGCTCTCACAACTAATCCATCAGATGCAAAATGTGGTGCAAGAATTGTAGTAACATCTCTTTGAACCTTTAAAAAAATTAAATATAAAATATTAAAATGTATATCACTAAAATGATTATAAATCAGAAATAGTACACATTTATAAAGGTAATCACTATTGCATAAAAAAAATCTAAAGTGAGCATACAAAAACTAAATAAACATTCAACTTTTCAAATAAAAATTATTCTATAGTAATAGATTATAAGTTGTGAAAAATTTCGAATCTAATTTCAATATTATGTCAATTGGAAATTAAAGCCTGATTTTTGAAATTCAACAATTATTAGTTACTGGGTATTTTCCTTGAAAATGTATGTTGCAATTAAAAAACATTCAAAAGGCATTTTTCTAACTTAAATAATACACTTTCAGAAAAAGAGTATTTTTATCAAATAAATTCTCATATGTGATGAAGAGAATTCTTTATGCGAAAAAATGTAAAATGTAATCCTTAAATACAAAGGGTGATCTTGATAAAATAAAACTTAAAGTGATCGATAAAAAGTAAATACTTGTAATGTTGGCGACAACAGATCTTCTTTCAAAGCATCTTCCTTCTTTTTCTTGTAAGATATTTCTTCTTCAACTTCTTCGAGTGGAATATATCTCAATTTCTGCATGAAATTTTCAAATACCATTTCTGTAGATAACACATCTTCACTGAACCAAATCATACCACATCGAGATACAGTAGCCAATGTGGCAAACCTCAAGTCCTGAACTTCAAACATGATTCTAACCTGTAAACGTATGAAATTTAATAATGTAAACCTTTAACTGTAAAAATGTATAAGTACATTTTGACAAAAAAAAAAGAAAGAAAGAAAAGGCCTTACATTAGGTGGCAAGCTAAGACGTTCTCCATTGGGTAAAGTCAAAAGTTTATTATCATCGAGAACACTATTCAAATTTTCAACCCATTCTGGATCGACATCACCATCAAATATTATCCATTGGCGCTTGCTGATTTCTCCTCTTACATTATCAATAATCCTAATAAGAGAAAAGAAAAATTTAAATTTCAAGCATAAACAATAAAGAAAACTTTATTTAATAATCCTTCACAGAAATTAACTTATTTTAATCCATTCATGAGACTATCACTGTAAAAATCTATACAATCACCACATCCCAGATTTATCTTATTCAAGTAGGTCAAAAAAAGTGCTGTACTTATAAAAATTAAAAGTATTTCTGACAGAAATTTGTTCCTTTTGCCATTAGAATAGGAAAACTAGTAATGTAGGTTCTTAATATTAAAAAAAGAATTAAAATACATATCTTCAAAGTTATATTCAACTTTTTAAATCGAATAAAATTATTTTATTTCGCAAAGCTACCAGCAATATAGGGTATCTACAGAGTTTTAAAAAAAAAAATTTGCATCTTGAATCAGTCATATATACTGATTAAGTAAAGCTATAATACATTTTGATAATTAATTGAAATATTTATTAATGACTATTATCAATCATGTAACAATGCTGGAAAATATAATAGATACATACTTTCTCAATACATGAGTAAACAATCCATCTGTCCATTCTCTGGTATTTGGATCAAGAGTTCCATATAAGGCTTCTTTTGAAATAGCCTTAAAGGAAAAATAAAACATTTTACTACCAAATTAATCTGTAAATACTGAAAAAATATCCATTCAAACAAATCATTTTTGAGATTTCTAAAAGACAGAATAATGCTAAAAACAAAACGCTTAAGATCAAATAAATTTTTTTTAGTTATTTGTTTATAAATAATTATTTCCATTATTTACATTTACTTTCAATACTGATATTTTTTTACAGTTCAATCGATAGCCTTTTATAGTATCATCTGACAGTTTAGTTAACCAATTAAATACTCACACTCTCTAAAAAGTCATTTTAAACCAATAAAACAGGACTGATGTACAACTTTATATATAATAGAAACACAAAATCCATAATCTTTTGGAATTCAATAAAAGCATCTAGCATGTTTTCGAGTGCCACAGTATAACATAATGCAGATTGGCATATGTTAAATATTTAAATGAAAAAAAAAAATATAGTAAAAAGAAAGAATTGAAGATATTAGAAAACATAACCAACCTTAGGGTCAATAACATGAGCCACACCTTCAACCCCTTCAAATCTTTCAAGAGCTTTCAGAAGCACTCTCCATGCAGTAGATTTACCACTGCCACTTGGACCAACCATCATCAGGCCATGATTCAGTTGAGAAATTTGGAAAAGTTGCAAAACCTAAAACATTTACAACAGTAAATAAGAAATGTAAACTGGAAATACACAATGCTAATATCACAAATTTTGATACTAAGAATTTTTAGTCACTGAAAAAAGGTCTGAATTTATAGCCCCTTAACTATTTATTTTAATAATGTGGGGGAAAGTAAATTTTCGATGCAAATACTTTTTTAACTCTAAATTTTATAAAAACATTTTCAGTAACCAGTATCATTCTTTAATTTCAGAAGATTTTAAAATGCTTTTTATTTCCTATATTAATTTAATGACTTACTTATTGCCACCACAATAAGGTAGAGAATGTAAGTTTGGTAAAGGTGTAGAAAATTTTCTGAGTTTAATATTTTCCCAGAATACCCTTTTTTTCAGATTAAAATATACCCAAAAATTATAGTGCTTTTTTCAGATACAATAACTTTTTCAAAATAATTTTTAGAAAGTAAAATTAGTATAACTGTTAAAAATGTTTGATAATAATATTTTATTTAAGATGGAAAAAATGCTTACACATAACTGGGTATGCATTTAAATTATAGATATGAAAATATATTGAAATAGTAATATTTTATAGAATTAAGTTTAAGGTCTCTCTAAGAAATTAAAACTTATATATATAAATGAATTGGCAAAGTTATTAGAATTCCGTTTAACATACCAGAAAATAGTTTTGTCTTTTTAGACAGTTAAGTTCACACATATATTTTGATATTTAAATGACTTACTTTTCATCTTCTTCATGCTTTATTTGACCAAATACTGAATTATTTTTTTTTATAAAGGAAATTTTAAAAAAAAATTAGCTTTTTTTAAAAAAATTGATTAAAAAATTTCCTGAAGCTGCCGGAATTTCTCCCCAACCTCCTTCACATGATCGGGCATAACCTGCACCCCTGAAGTATGGGAATTATTCATTAGAGAAACTTTATTTAAAAAAGTCAAAACTGTAAGATATGTACACATATATGTCTTGAATGTGTTGCTTACTAGTAACTATATACCTACTATAAGCACTGTAAGTATGGAAAGAAAAAAAAAATATGAATTTAAAGAGATCAATTAACTAATTACTTTAATTATATCTTCCTATTTGTCAAAGATTATTTATAAATTCATTCATTTTCAAATATGTTGGCAAAGACTGCTGAGATTTTGCAACCATATTATAAATAAATTTCTTAATGTATGAAAATATTTCTTGAGTTAAAATGTGAAGAAAAATTTAAACTTTTTTTCTCATTCCTTTTGCAAATCCTCTTTAGTAATAAGAAAAGGGATTTTCTCTCTTCAAGTTTAAAAGAATACAACAGGAAGTTTAAACAGTGCAATTACAAATATCTGGAAACATTTATTAAAATTTATGTATTGTCATGAATCAGCACGTCAATCGGACAGATCTAGTTGCCATTTAGCATTTTTTCTTTTTTCATTTTGTTTTAATATTAAAAGATAGTTTAACACTATTTTCATTTAAAGGTTTAAAATTAAACTAATATTAAATAACAGCCAAGAAATAATGATTTTAGAGCTTAGTAAACAATAAGAAAAAAAAGGAGAGAGGAATGTAGGTACCTTTTCCATCCAGAGTCCTCCAACTTCTTCGTTTTCCCCGCACACAAGATACATTTCTTGGCAGACTTTCTTTATTTGCTCCTTTAAACCTTTCATCTCAGCCCTGGTGTAGGAAACACCTGGGAACACATCCGACAAAAGAGAGAAGAGGAGGGGAATATCTTCTGCCACTAGCTTCGGAACCATCGTCTCGCATACACTCTGGATCAAAATCTTGAAGAAAAATTACACCAAAAAAATTTATGAGATGTACTAAAGAAGATGTACTAAGAAGATATATAAATAAGATGTAACAAAATTAGTAAAATTTTACCATCACAAATAGAATAGTAACATGTGCACGCAAATCATTGAGAAATTTTTTTTTAATTTTCTTTCATTATGCAAATCATAGGGGCTTATTTTGAACAATAAATAATAATTATTCTTATGAAAGTGTAATGAGTTTCATGGAACATGAGTTTAGTTTTGAAATGAAATGTTGAAACAAAAGAGGTTTTTTGAAATTTTTACCAATTGGATCTCATTCTTGTAAAGTTTTGATACAAGGCAAAAATGAATTTTTAAGTTGCCGAAATGCAATTATATTCAAAAATTAAAGTTATTGATTTAACCTTAATGATACTAAACCCTGTTGGGAAAAAATGAATATTTATCCTTGTACATTTCTTTAAAAACAAAAATAAATAAATTTAAAATAATTTTATTATTGAGTCAAGCTTATTCTTAAATTACTTAAGGCACGGATATTAGAAAAATTTTTCCTGAATACAGTATTCAGAAAAAGTAAGAAAATTTTATTTTACCCATATCTTGCAAGTTACTCTCAGTGGTCTGTTTAGGTTTTTCTGAGAAGCACTTATTTTGTGAAAATTTAGACATAATTTGAGAAAATCAAAAATTATATTAAAGAATCAACACAAAAATATGGATTAATCGTTTCTTCTGGAATAAAAAAATAAAATTTTAAGAAAAAGTATTTTGTGAAACTACTGGTTTTCCTTAAGTTGTATTTGTGAAGGTACCGCTAAAGGGTAGTAAATTTGGCCTGGACAGATCCCGAACTCTGAAATACTTAGTAAATAAATCAAATATAAATCAAATATAAACCAAAATTAAGAGGAATGTGTATTTCCTCTCATTTCATCGAAGCTTTTACTTAACATTACAGAGGATCTTACTTCTTGCTCAGGTAACTGCTCTGCAATTTTGCCTTCGGGTAACTTTTCTCCTTGCTCAGCTAAGGTATCTTTAATTCTCTGTATTCTGTCTCTCTTGATGTTACCAGCACTGATCAAAACACTTTTAAGAGCTCGCAAGCCAAAATCATAATGAGATTGATTTGACAATTGCTCATCACATAACCTGTAATACAGCGAATCAACCAATTTTAAGAAATGCAAAAGAAAGAAAAATTACCACATAAGCAAAAAGGTACATTAGTAACCTTAAACTGCCTTTTTTCCCTAAAACAACCATAAACTGATAATTTAAAATTACAAAATGAAACATTTATTTGAAGTATAATAAAATTTTATTTAATGAATCATTTAAGGTTAACATAATTTTAATAAAGCAACTTTTCAATTTTGCTTTTAACTAAAGCTTGTGCATGAAAGATTATAAAAAAATATGCACTTTTTATGAAGTAATATAAATATATTCAATAATAACAAATATTATACTCAATAAATTAAAGAATATAAGAATGATTATTAATCACAGTAAAGTTCAAAATTTCTATAAAAAAACAGTAAATTATTTATATTTTGCAAATTAATAAGTTAAATCAAAATTATTTGAATTAAAAAAAGCACATTTAACTTGACAGAAATAGAGTTAAATATTAATTAAAAGTTAAATAATAATAATTAGAGTTAAATAAAATAAAAAGTTAGAATTGAATCTTACTTGAAAAATGGAACAATTTTGCTGGCCAGCTTCTCAGCAGAGCGGAAACCTTGTGAGAATAACATCACTTGGGCAATAAGTTGCCTGTCTGGCTTAGTCATGGCAAGAGATCTAAACAGTTTTTTAAGATTGTCTGGAAGATTTGATCTTCCAGCATAGCCAGGATTCATAGTTATAAATATAGCCATGTCAGGATTCACATGCACTTGCTTGCCAATCAATTCCACACTTAAATCTAAATTATTTCGAGAAAGAAAGAACATATTCAATAAATTACACAAAACAATTAATGTTTAAAACTTAAACATGTTTACATACAAACATCAAAGTAATTGCAGTTATATTGAAGGCCAACTTAGCTAATATACAAGGTACACACAGTTCAGAAGTTAGCCAAATATTTTCTACAACTATACGTAACAAAACTTTCTTAACTATATGTAACAAATATCAACTGTACTATATCAACTAAACTATACGTAACAAATATCATAATGATTTTAGTAACATTTTCATTATTAAAACATTCATGTAAGAAACATTTCTTATTGCAAAAAACTTTGTCAAATTCAATATATAATGCTTCAAATATTTTTATGTGCATAAAAAAAAACCACATTTTAATACACTTTTCATACAATAAAATAGGGGCCACTTTAACTTCCAAATGATAAAAGTTGTAAAAATCAAAACTAGTATTAGAAATAGTAACTAGCTATAAGCAGCTACTTATTATAGAAATTAGAAAATTTCAATCTTTGGAAAAATAATGCTAATAAAATTTATTATGTCCTGAATGCTTAGTTGTTAATTTTTATTTTATCCATAACCTAACTGATATGAATGATTAAAGATGGTGAAACACAGCAATTGATATAGAATCTATATGAGAAATTTTAGTAGTTTTGACTTTCGCAACAAACTGCTTATAGTTAACTGTTAAATATACTAAAACAAACAAAATTTAAGTATGTATTTGAATTTTATTTATTATTAAATTTTTTAAGTCTTCGTTACAAAGACTTACTATTATTTTTGCAAATATCCCATAATCAGCCAATAAGTAACATTTTTATATATTTTAGTTTGTTGATAAAGTTTAAAGCAGTACACCACACAATTCTTATTTTTCAGGCAGTGGTTCTCTTTTCAAAAAGGTTGACTACTCCTAATTTAAACTGTTAATAGTATGACTTAGTGGATGACTTTAGAGTTATCAGTAGCAATATAAGATTCCCTAAAAAAATTTAATTATAAAGTTATACAACTTCTTCATTCAGAACAAAAACACATTTTAAGCACATTATTGGTAAGAACAGAGCAGATGAGATGTTTTTTAATATTATTTTAAAAACTCTTAAGGCATGAAATCTATCTCATTGAGTATATAGCCTCGTGTAATATGAAAAACAATTTTCATTACTTAAAACAGATTGTATTGAGAGAGAAGTCCATCGTAAAGTTCAAAGAGAAATTTTTTTACATACTTGTTTTTTGACTCAGTTGGTTTTTCAATGTTTCTTGAATCATTTGAATTTGTTGAGAAACAGCAGACAACATGCGTTCCTCCAATCTGTTAAATTCATCAAAGCAACCCCAGGCACCAACTTGGCACAAACCAACAAAGATTCTGCCCATAGCCTATACAACAAAACAAATTAGTTTAGTTGTATCACAATAAGAGTTACATTATTAAACTCAAAAACTGCAACTTACTTGGAAGTCAAATGTTTCATCACAGTTAAATACCAAAACAAATCGACCCAACTGATGACCTAAAGCTTTCACAGACTCTGTTTTGCCTGTTCCTGCAGGACCTATTTATTTGAAAAAATAAATTAAATTAAAAAATTTTTTAAAAGATATTATAATACAAGTGACTTTAGTTAATAAAAAAAAGTAACAAAGAATTTTGTCTGCAGATGAGGAAAAAAAAGGTTAAGTAATAAAAATAAAGACTATTTGAGAAATTATTTGAAACACACTTGTAAAAAAATTTCACGCATAATTTTATTTGATATAATTCCCCAGCCTAAACCTATTTCTTTAGCTAGAATAAGTACTGACAGAAAAAAGGTAAGTAATTGAAAACCAATAACTTATTAGATATATTGCTAGTTAAATTGATTCTAAAAGAATACTTTTATAGAAAATGCTTTGAAAACTTATCATTTGAGATGAAAAAAAAAATAGCCTAGGACTCTAAAGCAGATCTCAGGAAGGTGTTGAAGAGTAACAGAAACCTTCAAGTTACTTAATTCTTTTTCCAATTATAGGTATAATCATATAATATTTTATAATTATAGGCACAAGCTTAAATTGTTAAAGAGGTTTCAAGCTTAAACAAGTATAATTTACATCTACTGCATATTTAATGCCATATGGCAACTGACACAGCTTAGTTAAGTTTAAATAAATATATATCATGTGATTTGCCAATCTCAAAACCTACATCTCTTGTTCTCACATAGGCCTCAGAAGGAAAAAGAACTAGAGGAAGACCCAAGCTTAATTTATAACAGATGATATTAAAGATCTGAGGGAATGCCAGATGGGAAAAGACTGGGACTGTTCTTATAGACAAGATTAGATGTAGAGATATTTTTAAGGCTTTATGTGCCACCAAGAACAAAAGGGATAAATAAGTAAGATTTCCTCAAATATGATAAAAAAATAATGCACAGATTTCTGCTAATTATTGGAAAGATCACATAAATATATATAAGAGATTTAAATAAAAAGGAATAGGTTTATGCGTTACCAAAAGGAGATCCTCCTAATCTAGCTTCTAGAGCCTGGGTCATAGTGAGGTAGCATCTGTCAGTGAGTGGAGTTTGGACAAGTTTCTCCTGAACTCCAAGGTATTCAAAACCATAGTTGAATTTAGCATTTGCCATGTGAATGGAGAGTTGTTGCAAGACATCAGACTGGCGGGGATCAAAGTAAAATCGCATTCGGCTGAGCCATTCGAATGATTTGGGGTTGGACACTTTCTTCCTGATAAGTAAACGAGTGACATCTCGTTTGTGAACAAACTCAGTAATCTAGAACGAGTAATACAGTTATTAAGCATGATTGAAACAATTCACAGAGTGTTACAAAATATCATCCTTTATATTCGTACTTAAAAATACAAGTAAAAAAAAATTAAACAATGTGAATGAAGCTTGATCTGGTGCCTCACTCCCCAACTTTTCATACCACAACAGAGAGCAATTTCAGCTTTTCAAATGGGACAATTCATAAATAAAATGCTGTAATAGCTACAAAAATAAACATTTTCCAAATTCTACTCAAAAACTGCCTTTTTACAAAATTACACTATTTTCATTTGCATAACTTGATCCAAAAATTAAATTTTTTGAGCAAACATTCATAATTATATTAAAAAATTTCTTAAATGTAAATTATTTCTTTAACTGATTTAAGTATTTAGACCACAAATATCTATCAATAAAAAGAAATACAATTCCAAAGTACTTGCTCACACATTTCATTAAGCTTAGTCTAAATGTTTAAACATATAAAGGCTATAAAAATCGTAATTAGATAGATTTTTCATCATATCTCTAAACTAAAATAGGAATAAAAATTTATAAGTACCAAGAAATATACAATTGCACATACTAAACTTAACTTGATTGATATAACTGCATTGAAATAATAAAATTTTAAAAAATTACATGCTAACTAAACAAAATGTTAACAATAACTAAGCATCTCACCAAATGTTCTAACTTTTTGCGTCTCAATGGAGGTTGTTCTTGAAGAACAGAATCTGCCAGAACTGTCAGAGTTGACTCAACAGCTGTCAAAACATCTTCCAATGGCTTCAGGTCATTGTTACCAGCATTTGATATGACATGAAGTGCATTTTCTACATCCTCAGACCATGATATTTGGGCAGCCAACACAACAATTTGGGACTAAAATTAAATATTTTTTCAATATAAGCACAAAAATAATTATTTTAGAAAAATTATGATTATAAATAAAGGAAATAATAAATATTAAAAAAAGAAAGAAAAGGGAAAAAATAAACTTTATTACTACTACTGAAAGGGGACAAAACTTTCGATGAACTTTAACTTGTGTGAAGTTCATTAAAAGAGGCAAGATATTTTTAATCAACACTGAAATAATTTACAATAATTACACTTATTTAAAAAAAAAGTCATCAAAAATAATCTGAACAGGCAAAAGTCCTATTCAACGCTGGATAATTGAATTCTACTGCACTCGATGCCACATAAAATATGGTACTATATAACACTTCTAATTTAATTATAGTTGTTTCTTATAATATTAAACTTTAATTTAGGAAAAAATATTTACATAAATTATAAATTTAAAATGTACCATTCTACTATTATTAATGCATCGAAATATTTAATCAGATGTATCTGAAATGGCAAATAAATATCTGATTTTTATGTAAGTAGTACAAAATTTAAAAAGTTTTGAGAAACAATAAAGGTTTGGATGTCATACTTACAAACTATGAAGAAAAATATTTGAATTCTACCTTCAGATATCATTTGATTTTGTATTCACAATATTTTATTACATTTAAAATATCAGCAATATACCTGATAATTGTCAACCCATTTCATGTATTCCTTTTGATCAATTTGCCCTCCTTTGAAAGGACCTATATTAGAAACAGCAGAAGCCAGGAGAGTGGCAAGTGTCAGTCTCATTTCCTTCTCAACCAATGTCAGCCACTCATTAATTTTAGGATGTTCTTTAATAGAAACTCTGTTTGAGAATGCCACCTACAAAAAATTAATATAACAGAAATGATAAAACATATATAGTTTAAAAATTGAATTTACAAAATGTTTGAATATGTTAACTGCTAAAGTGTAAAAATCAGTTATTAAACAGATTCCACAGATTAACCATTAAAGAACCAAAAAAATAGTTTTATTTCTAAATTACTTAGGTAATCTGAAAACTACCTAGATAATCTGCACATTAACCACTAGACACTCATTAAAGTGAAAATAAGTTCTTTGCTGAAACAAGAGCAACGTTTTTGTACACTCATATTATTTATATTTTGCTATCTAAAAAAATCAAGTAACAAACACATTAGTTGATAGAAAGAGGGAAACACTCTTTTGAACTTTAACAATACGAAACTATTAATGAGCACTTGACCTAGGTAAATTGTGAAAAACACACGATTCTCCACTTTAACAAATTACCCTAGTTTACCTGCAAATTAGTTAAGTAATGTGCATATTAACTATAGCAGTGAAATATATACCTAATCATATAGTTCCCTCAGCAAAACATTTTCACACTATTTCATGAAAGAACCATAAAGTTTGGTAGGAAAACAGAAAGAAAATACCACATTCAAAAAAGTTTTAATGGATAACCCTTTCCCTGGACATTATTCAAGAAAAAAAATCTGTATTTCTTTTAATTTATGTTCTTTTAAATTGTTTTAACGAAAAAAAAGATTTAATAAATATCAATAAAGATTTAACACAAAGAAGTTCCAGTATCAGACTCAGTTTCATTAATATAATGCAAAATAATAATATCAATGAAGCAAAGCAATAATAACCTCTTCTCCTTCCTTGGAAGCAATACCAGTGACAACTGTATCTTCCTCATCTAAGATTATGGCTGCAACACCAGCAAACATTTTCTTAAAATGCTTTTGTAACCTTGGTATATTTTTACTATTGCCAATAATTTCTAATAAATCTTCATCACCAACAAAATAGAACCTAGATGAATTAAATAAAAGATAGCTCACTTTCATTAAAAAGGGAAAAATTTGTTTATTGAAATACAATTAAAGAAAATAAGAGTTTAGTTGAATTTTGAATTAAGTTGTAATTAATGTAACAGTCACTTTCAAAATAATTTAAAAAGTTGTATGTTAATTGACAATGTTGAAATATTTTTTAAAAAATTTAAAATTTCAATACAAATTTTGATTGGTAGTACATTAAAAGGGTTAACTCACCTTGGAAATGATGATCTTTCCCTTTCTAAATATTCACCCAAAGCTTTTTGAATTTTCCCCAATAAATCTGCTAATCTTTCAAGAGACCTCTGAACACCAGGAATATTCAATACATCCATGACAAGGGGAGACTTGGTCACTTTCTTCATTAATGTCAAAAATTCTGCACTGATACTATAGATTTCAAATTTTAAAAAAATATATTAATTGGTTTTTAAATATTTAATGAACATTTTAAAATTAAATACCATAATCTTTTTAGTTAACTTTGCAACAAGTAACAGCTAAATCAACAATAAATTATCATTACAAAAAAAATTAATTAGATGTATAAAAATAGGACTATTTACAATTAAAAAAAAGCTTTGATGTTTAAATACAAATAAATGGGGAAAAAACTGAACTTTCAATGTTAATATCTTAAATTATTGTATACCATCATACACTTGGCGTTTCAGTTTTTTTTTTTTTTCTAAAAATAGCTTCTAAGAAAGTTTTCACAATTATAATGCTACAATAAACACTTTAAAAAATTCATTTCACAAGTTTTCAGCTGCGTGTATATTTTTATGGCACCATTTTATTTTTATAGCAACATATTTTTTTCAATAAAAGGAATTAAAAGAAATAATTATTAAAATTAATAAAGTAAATATATTATTTATAATTATATTATTTATAATTATAAAGTAAAATAGAATAAAGTATTAAAAGAAAACAAGTATGTAGAGTACATGCATTCCTTTTTAATTTTGGGGCAAATTTTTTAGCTTGAAATAAAATAAAATAAAAAAATTTTTTTGATATCCCCCAATTTACTTTCTGACTCTTAATTCCAGAATGTATAAACATTAAAAAAGATATTTTGTCACAGAAGTCTTATTTTTCTAGAACCACAAATGTTCAAAAAGACCGCAAGTAATTGACCTAAGATTACAAGAAACATATCTCAAATATACATGCACGATAAGTGCTGACCTCTGGTTTAAAGTAATCTAGCTATAATCACATTGTGAATTATAGAAATGAGAATTTAACTAATAGATGAGAACTGGTGTAGAAATTGAGAACTAAACTTCTGGGGATAAGAAATGGGTTTTAAATCTTTTTAGCACACTCCAACCCACGTGCATGAGAAATAGAGGTTGAAAATTTACTTAGATTCATGGAGAAATTCATGGGAGCAAAAAGGAAAAGATTAAGATAAAATAAGAATATTTTATAATTTGTTCTCCCACAAATTATCAAGATTTGCATAACATCTTCATTCAGAAAAGTAATTTGAAAATTTAAAACGACAAGGACCAAACTATCTAAAATATCATGTCTTCTTTTCAACGAGTTCTATAATATGTTAATTTAAATACACAATTTTGAAAGGCTTAAGTACTTCAGATCAAGGTTTAAGATTATCGCAGCCTGAACATTTGACTGGTGGGGAATTCAGTTGACAAAATATTTGTTGACTGAATATTAACAAATCACTATTTGATGGATTGATAATAAAAGACAATCATAATCTCTAATTTAAACAAGCAACTCTTTCACCTGAGACATTGAAATAAATTATTGAATAAGTGTTTCATTTAATTGTCTGATTAGATAACATAGTTCAACAAAAAGAATTCGTTGAATTCCAAAAGTACCTTTGGAAACGTGACGTTTCAACAGGAAGAAGAGTTTGAATATCAGCACTTCCTGAAAAGATGCCCTCCAAATATACCCAGCGCCTTTGAACGTCAATCCATACATCAAAGAGAGCATTGATTCTGTTTAGTTTTTCTTCCCATGATAATGCATCTTCTTCAAATTCCTATAATTTACATTAAAAATATATGTACAAACAAATGTATGGCCGTATAAATTAAGCCTATGAAATTAACAACAATGTTATTTTTTCTCAACTAATTATTACACTGAAATGCTAACTTTGAAAAATATTTTAAGAAGTTTAAAGAATAAATGATATTTGAAAATAAAAATATTCGTTATTTATATATAGTCTGATTGGAAAATTCAAATCTTTGTAAATTGCAGAGGTCAATTGTTAAACTTATTGCAGTGACATTGGCAGTTTGCACTTTCTAATTATTAAACAAAGACGAGAATAGCAAATAAAATCAATTAAAATGACTTATGCTTTTCAATGTATTAGTACATACATCATTAACTTATGAAATTATACAAGCTTAAAAAAAAAAAGAAGCTTAATTATGCAAGTGAAAGAATGAACAAATTAAAAGCAACAATTTGGATTTTCAAACAAAATGTATGATATTCTAGAAGGGAAATAGATATGAACATATGTGTACATAAATTTGTCTCTCACTTACTTTGTAATAAGGAGACAATTTCATGGCAGCAACACTGTTAATGTGCTCTTTTACTTTAGTAAACAAGTCATCCCAGCCTTTAATCAATCTGCATTTATTTTGATAACTAACCAACTCTAGCTCATAGTTCTGCCAAGCTTCTCGAACCTAAGGAACCAAAATAGTCATAAATAAAATAATTAACAAAATTAAATAACTTAAATTTCCAAAAATGTTCAAATATAATATGAAGGGATTGACAATTATAACATGGCTTAAGCTTGCATCTCCAACTGAAGTTTCGAAATAATGTCAAGTATTGATGTAATGCATGCAGTGCGAAAAAATTTAGTTGCATAATACATAATCTGCCAGTGATTTCCATTTCCTACCGGCCTCACATGAAGTTTTATCGATCAATGTGGATTTAATCAATATGTTTACAAAAATATTCTAAAATAGTAGACCAACATCCATTTTTTTCTCAGAAAATGGTATATTTTATATCCGAACTATTATTTTTTAATAAAAATATTGCTGGGTAGACAAGTCTTTAATCGACGACTGAGATAATGATGTCTTTCATAAATGTATAAGAAATTCCCATTTGCTTGTGTTCTAGGGATTCGGAAAAATTCCAAATTAAAGCAATTACACAGCACAACAATTGCAAACAGTTGTTCCAGATTAAAACAATTGCACAAAGCAAAAAAAAAAACATTTGAGGAGGAAAAAATGAAGACTGTGTGGAAATTCAAAGTCAAATCTGTAAGAGATTGGCCATGAATAAACATGATAATTTGATTCACAATACTTTTGTTTGTGAGAGATCCTGTCTCACAATTCCGTCTGTGTAAGGAACTCTCTAACAATAATTAGATGCAACTTCCTTACTTTTATGCTCTATTAGGAGTACTATGCTTAACTAACTTGCTCACTATGTTTAACAACAACTCACAAATTAATTTGCAATCAAATATTGCATAATAAGGTAGTATTATGCAATTGCATTAGAATAAGAGATAGATAATTTAAAAGTAAATAAAGTTTTAACTTTTATTAATTTTAAGCTTATGATGGCATAAAAATATTTGGTTCTTCATTGTTAATTAAGGAATGAAGCATATGGTTTTTCTAGCCAACTATATACCAAAAAAAAAAAAAAGAAAGAAAAGGTTTCAGACTATTATCTTTTCATGCTACGTAGAGATATTTTCATAAATTTTTTTTTGTTTTCTTTTGCATTGGAAAATGGATAATAAAAGATACAAATAACAAATGAAAAGGCAATTTAACACTATTAAACATAAATAGGTGACTTTTTTCAATCGTTCCGCAAAATGTGTTGTTAGATAATGTAATTCAATGCACAATTGAAACAGGTCAATGATCTTTAATATTGAAAATAAAAAGCAGTAAGTGAAACAGAATATATGTAAATTAAATATAGTAAAGAGGAATAACCTGTTTTAAGAATTCTTCCAACGCCATTTCTCCTTGTGCAATCAGTATGACACCTTTAATGATTGCTTCATTCCTCTGCAAATCAATGTCCCAAACCTGTCCAAGGGTAAGATCAGATAGGACCCAATTTACTCTTAGTTGTTTCATCAATTGTTTCCAGTGCCGTTCTTTCAAGGCATCAGATTTCAGTTCTACAATGAGCATGTTGACCTGAAGAAAAGAATTTACATGTATGTTGTTGAAATCTGGGACACAAAATATAAGAAAAACTATGAGTTCATAAAATATCTGCAAAGTTTGTAATGTTATATGCAGTGGCCTTGAATGGGAAATAGAGAACAAGTTTTGACACCAATGATTTTAGAGAAATAAACTACTCTTCCTTAATATCATAGTAGTACCAAGAGTTGTTCCACACTTTTCATGAAATTCCATTTTCATAAGAAAGTGAAAAATTCTCACACATTTATGTTTTGGTTCAAAATTTTTTTTTCTCCCCTTTTTAGAAAAAAAACAACAAAAAAAAAACAAATCAAAATTTGTTAAGGCTTTCAGTAAAAGATCTCGTTTTTATTAATTTGTGATAAATTAACTAATTTTCTAAATCTGTGATTACTGTATTCTTTCTTGCTAATTGAAAATAAGTTCAGATTTCAGCAGGGAAAAAAACTCAAAACTATCCATTTCAAGGTGCATGAATGATAGAGTTCTTCAATTGTATTTTTTTTAAAAAAATATAGGAGAGCTAGATTTTAAGATAAAAGAAGTTTTGTGAAAGGCTCATTTTTCATAATAAAATATCTTGTCAAAGGTTTATCTTAAGATAAAATATTTTCTAAAGGGTCCGTTTTTAGGATATAATATGTTACGTAGAATTCATTAATCAACATAATTTTCTCCTAAAATTATCCTGGAGTACAGTGATAGAATTGTGTGATTTAAGTCAAACATATGATAACCATTATTTGCAAAATTATTAAATTAATCGTATAAATTGCTGCAGCAAGTCATCACATTTAACATTATATCTCAGTAACACTTGCTAAAACTAAAAAAAAAATAATAATAATAAACTTTAAAAAATATTGTAATGAAAACAAATCAATAAAACTATTAGAAATTCTGGTTTACAGATACCACACAGAGATAAAGATTTAGAAAAGTTAGATACCTTAGTAAAGCTCATCAATGTTCTTTTCACATATTCATAAGATGCATACTGTCGCAGTCTAGCAGGCAGTTCTTTAAGTTGACTTAATAGACCATCGAGATGCTGTCGTAACTAAAATGAATTTGTAAGTTAAACTCTATTACAAACTTTTTTTAAAAAAATATTGCCATATTAAAGAGCAAATGCATTTATTAAATTTTAAAGACAATATAGAGATAATAGACATAGAATATTAGTATATTGAGACAAAAAAAAAAGTGTCATTCTTAAAAAAGTTGAATTTTAATAATCACTGAATCATTTTTAAAAATCGATTTGAGGGGAAAAAGCAAACAGAAATTTCAAAAACTTAAATAATGGCATAGTTATATAGTTAAAGTTTATATAAAGGGAGAACAGTTAGTCAAGCATAATTTCTAAAAAACTAACACAAAATAATACAAATGTAAAAAATACAAATATGCTAAGTTTACAAACTAATGGTAATAAAAAATATGATTTTTAAACATAAATGTTGAAATATTAATGAATTTTTTGAAATTATAAATATATTTAATTAATTTTAAATTGCAAATTATAAACTCAAAAACATTCAATTCATAACCTTACTTTTCTGGGTTGTATTGATAACCATGGCTGTTCCTTCATTTGATCAATTTGATCCCAGATTTTGGCCAGTTCTGACCACACACCCTTAAGATCATGAAGTTCCTCTAAAGCAACTAACAAACGTTCATCTGTTGCACTCAACAAGCCTAAAAAATAATGTTTTAAAAATCACATATCAGGAAAAAGAACGAATTTAAAAAGTCCGTCCATCACATACTGTATTTTGAATGTCTAAAAATTTTTTTTCTGTCATGAATTCAGCTTTAATAAAGCTTTTTAATATTTTAACTTAAAATCATGAAAATATCAATGAACATTGTAATATGATTTTTCACTTGCAAAGTATTTATTTTAAATAAAACTTGGAAGTTTTTAAACATTAATGCTTTTTTTTCTTCTCACATTTTTGCAGCTTTATAGTATTGTGCCTAAAATTTACTAATATTATAACTTCAAAGTGAGAAATTAATTCCTCATATTTTATGGGGAAAATAATAATAGTTTGCTTGAATAAAAAGAAAATTAAATGACAAAATTGCAATCTCGTATTTCTATATAAATAAATTAGCATTAAAAAAAGTTAACAAAATAATAAATTTGAAATTAACATATTTTTTAAATTAATATTAAGAAATATTTCATTTTTTAGATAATTGATCTTAAAACAGATTATTCAAGAAAATATAAGTACACTTAATTTATCTAGATACAAATGTACACATTTATTTAGGAAAAAATAAGGATAGCATAAGGTCAAATTATTAAAATAAATTATTATAACAAGTTATATAGATTTTAAAATTCCATATATATTTTTAAAAAAAAATAAATGTAGAACATTTTACTTTCATATACTATATGTAAACAATTTGATTTGTTTTAAACTATTTACTAAATAGTTGTCCCTAAACAATTACAATTAAGCTAAACAACAGTTGCAAAAATCTAAAAGAAATATGTTGGATCATCTGATGGGCATCTGGTACTGACAGATCAAATATCAACAGTAAAATAATAAATCTAAGCTAATTACCTGGTTCCTGGAGTTCTAAAGCTTCTTTAGCCTTCATTACATTATCTCTATCTTCTTTCAAACGACTGAATTTTGATTCAAAGAGGGACAAATGGCCCATTGCTTCTTGAGGTTTTAAAGATCCCTAAAAGCATTAAAATTTCTAATCAATGCAGTCTTTTGTGTATAAAAAAAATTCCAGTTTTCAGGTATGAGAGTGGAAAGAGAAAAAAAGTCCTTTCAACTCAAAATCATGAAAAAAAATTGAATAAAAAGGTGCTTAAAACTATTTTGCAAGAAAGAAAAGGAAAAAAAAACATCTTAATTGCTTTAAGTTTTTTTCCCTACATGTGTACATTGACAGTTCAACAATCTGTTAAGTTTTATAAATAAATCATGATTAAAGAGAATAAATTAATATGAAACAAAATAATGTTGAAAAATTTCATCGCAATTTCTAATATTTGTTCACAAATATACTGATCAACAATTTACAAATCAGCAATTTGGCAAAATTATTTTACTCAGATGAAAAGGCTAACAATGATTAATTTTTATCTTTTTAAATTTTTTTTTTTTACGACTATGCAGTGAAAGCATCACCTTCTGAAAAAATTAGATAAAATATTTTCTACTTTGACGAAACTGCTTCCGCATCTTTAAGTTTAAAAAGAGCCTTAGGAAAACAGAAGGAGAGAGAAAAAAAAAGCTAAGTTGGTTGTTAAACACATTAAAGGTAATAAAAATTTTTTAAAGAAGAGTTTTTTTTTAATATTTTCTTAAAAATTTTTTCTGAAGTTCAGAAAGTAAGAAATTCTACCAAAAGTCAGAATAATCTCAGGCTTGTCCCATTTTTTAAAACATTTCCACACTATAGAAAAACTGAAGATAGAAAAGTAACTTACTTCTACAGGTTTGGATTTTTCCCACTCATTCAGAACTTCATTTGTTCGAGCTTCGACAGCTTTGTCCTCTGCCACAATCTTAACTTGGAGGCTAGCAACTTGGACTTGTATAGCACTGTCTTTTCTGCGAATTATTTCATTGAAAGCTGACCACTCACCCTCCACATTGTCCACATGCAGCCAAGAGTTTGGGAACTGAAAACGCTGCCGTTCAAGAATCCTTTGACCTTCTTTATACAACTGACATCAAACATCAAAACAAAGTTAAATTTACAAATATGCAATTAGATATTGGAAATACAAAGCAATATTTCAATATTATTTTCTATTCTTTACAATATAAGAGACATTAAAAAAAATTATTTAACTATCATGAGATGGCGATTGTCTAAGAAACTTTATGGAAGACTTTACTTTTTCTCGGGTTGAAACATTGGAAGTGTGCAAAACAAATATGTTCTTCATTTTATGAGGGTTTCGTATTCATTACTATCACTTGACTCAACTGGAATAGAAGATTCTTTCTTTTTCATAAACACTGAAATAGTTCATTTTAAAAAAGAAAGCACATTTCTCTTAGTGTTCTCTTCATTCAGAATAACAAAACTGAATGACTATTATCAATTGCTTATTACTTCTGACTGCACTGCTCATTACTGAAACAATATCATAAAATATGAAAAAAAGTTAGCAATAATCAGATGAACCTAATTCTCTGCCTCTCAACTTTCTATTTGTCAGCTTAACTTTCTTTTCCTAAAATCACTTTCAATGCTTTTTGATGTGTAATAGTGTGTATGTGGAATCATTGCACTTTAATAAAAAAGTATTTTCACATTTTTGTATGAATACTCTAGTATGTTAGTGTTGTACATAATTTTGGTAATAAATAATTTTGAAATTAATATTACAACAAGCAGGTGTTAAAATAATTAGAGAAGAGTTGTTATGAATGGGTCTGCTTTTGGTTTAATATTTTTTTAAATTTTTCTAACCAGTTTTAGCTTAATATTTTATTGTGGTTATTTTACTCATTTGGTTACACAAAAAAGTCACTGAAATTGGATTACAAAATGCCTACAGTAAATGATAATTGAAAAAAAATAAAAATTTGGCCCATTGAGATCCATCCAAGGGGTTGAATAGGCCATTGAAGGTTATGAATGCGCTACTAAATGAAATTCAATGAAAACGTGAGAATCACCTTTTATTCACCAAATATGACAAAAGAAAGATAATAAAAAAATGTGCATGACATGAAAAAAGCACAATGGAAATGCATGTTATAATTTAGCAAAATTGATATCTATCAGAATTGATATAAAAATTCATTTAATTAAATAAATAACTTTGATTATGTGACTTAAGTTTCTAATAAACAACTAATATTCTAAATATTTCTTGGCGAAAATGCGAACATCTTTCTTTCGCAATAATCATGAACTATACTATTTAAATAATAATTTAATTAAAAACCAATAACAGATAGTTAATAGTATCATAAAACAAAAATGAAAAAAAGGGGGAAATACACATCTTCATAATCAAGGCAATGGTGGCCTCTTTATAATCATGACATGTGGACCATTCAACCCCACTTAAACTTCTTGAATATAAATTTAGAATATTTTAGAACATTAAATTCAAACAACTAATTTCTAAAAGTTAGTAAACAAATATGCAAATACTTGCTATTGTCATGTAATAAAATAATAAAATGCTTTTAAACTGGTATTTATTTCACAGAAAACAAATTTTAGCCCACCCTAATCTGGTGGAAAAATGGTTTTGCACAAAAAAAATATTTTGATGCATATGATAGAATAAGTAGCTTCATTTATTGGTAGCATCTGAAATCATTTCATGCAAATACTTTTTCATATATTATTACTGACCCATTCATTTCCATGGCCTATTTATTACCACTCTCCCCTAATCTTATAAAACTGTGGAATAAATGAAAAAATTCACAACTTACTTCAACTTTTTTATCCCAAATTTTCATTTTCTTTTTCAAAGATTGAACATATGTTATAAATGTGACAGCATCTGAAGTTGAATCAGTTTCAATAGACTGTTGTTCTAAATCACTGCGAGACTGAAAAAAAACAAGAGACAAATATAGAAATGTACAAATTTAGATAAACTTATTTTACAGATCTGGATGAAGCAAAGTAATAACTTACTTTTGAGACAGTAGTATGGAAAGATGCCATTTCATTACCAAGAAGTGATCCAAATTTTCCAAGAACATCTTTATGCCAAGAATCATATTTCAATGAAACTTTAGATTGAACCTAATTAAATTAAAAATTATAAGTCAAAATAATAGATATGAAATAATTTTTTTAAATAACTTATGGTAATTCATACCTTTGCATATTCAATAATAATTGGACCGATTTCTTTTCTAACATCTGTAGTGTCAAATGTTGTTCTTGATTTTCTACAATTGTGAAAAATAATTACTATTGAAACAGTGTTTATGATTTCTCATAGTGACTATAGTATAAATAATACTACATAAATAAGAATACTATAGTTTAAGTTTTGTAATGAAGAACCTTCATCAGTATCTAAATACAAAACACTGGAGACACTTTTTTTCACATACAGCACAAAGTTCACCCAACATTTCTTCAACTTTGGCATAAATGTGTGATTAAGGTAAATTTGGCTTCTTTTGTAATGTTGTTTAAATCCGATGCTTGGACACAGATGAAGGTTCTACATAATAGTGTAAAAACTGTAGTATACTTGTTTACGTGGTATTGCTTGTGCTTTTTTTTATGTTGATAAACTTAGTTCTTATTTAGCACAAAGTTCACACTTGATCCACCCAAGCATTAATAATTCTCTACAGTCAAAGAAGCTAGTTAAGTATCATTAAACTAAACAACCGGAAAGAAAAAATACAAATCATTATAAAACTGCAAAATGATTATTGTAGTTTTTGTTTAGTAATTATTTCCAAGAATTGATTATGAAGATTAAATAATAAAATATGTATTGGGCTATGATCATGAATATATGGCATCAGTAATACAGAAATAAAATGTTTTAAAAAATGAATGTCTTACTTTATTTCGACTAAAGTATTCATCCAGCGGCTGATATTTTCTCCCAGTTTTGAGTACAGAGCTTCGGGTTGAAGATCCCACAGAGCCTGATATCGGAGCCATTCTTTAACATACAAGTCCATTTGTTGAATTTTGTTTTCGATTGTCTGATAGGCTGACTCTAAAGTGACAGCACCATCAGGCATTTTGCGTAACAAAGTCTTATAAGATTCAGAGACTGGGCGATCTAGACCAACCTATAAGGAAAAACAATATAATTAAATTTAAAATTTTTTTTCAAAGGATAGAATAGTAAGACTTTGCGCAACAGCCCAATGTGGACCAGCAGGACATGCAGGTTAACGGTTCAAAATTTCATGACCAACTGCACAACTGTGAATGTGGTCAGTATTGCACACAGGATGGTTTTACTTCCCAGACAAGCTGGTACCCTTTGATTTGAAACAGTGGATGGCTTCAAGTCGCCCTTGTAGTTATATACTGGCTACATTGGAATCATAAGTAAAGCTTTAGATCATTACCGGAAATAAGATTATAAAACTACAACATTTGTTAAATTCTTTTTTTTTTTTATTTATTTATTTTTTACAGAAACATTTATAAAGCTTATGATAATCTTATGCTCAACATACGTATTTCAAAATAAGCTGTGATATTTTTATACCCCATAAAAAAAACTGAGTTTGTTTTAAATTTACATATTACATAAACATGCGTTCAAACTCATAATTATTTTTAAAAAAATTTCTTTAAAAAAGAAGTTACATTTTAAAGCATATATTTATTCACTGAATTGTCGAATTTTTCAGTTTAGTATGAGGTTGACAGAAATGCATTTTCCCCTGTTATTAAAGTTTAATTCCTCTTATTATGGTTTGTATAAGACATACCATAATAAGAGGAATTTTTGAGTTCAGTTGGTTCAGCTCTTTCGAAAATTGGCAAATACTTTTGATGTTTCGCTAATTTACTGGATAATAATTTGAAATCCTTAGTGCGTCCCCTGTAATTACACATTTATTAATATTTTAAAAATTGTTCATATTTAATGTCAAAATAGTGAAGAACTTTAGTCTAGCTAATAACTTTAGAAATGAAATTTTATGCCCTGTGCAATTAGTATAGTAGTAATATGCAATTAGTTTAAAAATTTTATTTTTAAGTTACAAGAGCTTAAGCATGTTAGGATTGATTTGTACTTCTAAAAAAAGGGCTACCTTTTACTCTTGTAATTTACAGAAATGCCACAGCAGTTTTGGAAGAAAAGCAGAACTTTCTTGGTAACAAAACTTCAGAAATAGGTTTTTAAAACTACAAATTAAACTATAGTAAAAATTACACTTTCAAGGAAATATTATATCAAATAAAATACATTTAAAAAAATAGTTTCTTTTTAATAAAAAATTTGAGTTAATTCACTTCAAGCTATAGGACTCTTTTGTATCAAGAATTAAAATCTCAGGCATAATTTTTTTGTCAAGAATAAATCTGAAGATTTAATTAATATTCCTTAGAAAATTGGAATTCGGTTTAATATTTTTAATTAAAGTGCTTACTCAGCATGCAACGACGCATTTTTATTTAAAAAATTAACTTTGTACTCAATTTGGTTCTTTGGTATTAAGTTGGTTCTTCTATAACTCTTAATTCTATTTTTAAAAATCTTTGTACATCGAATATAAAAGATAGAATTAAAATTTCAAATAAACTAGATAAGAACAATTAAAAATTTTAAAAAAATTTATATTTATCACATAAAACTAGATTTCTTCTTCTAAAAATAGAAAATAAGTATATGATCCCCAATTTAACTTTATAAAGTCTTATGAAAAGAAAATTTTATTTTAATTTTATGTAATATTATTTAAGAGTCACAAGTATTCAGGAACAACAAATCAGGTGGAGTAAATAAAGACACTTCAATCAATTTGTGAATGGTTCACCAGTTCAACATATCAAATTATTGCAATTTCAGCATTGTTAAACTTATGAAAATCAGGCAAAAAAGTTCACAGATTCACAGAAAAGTGGCATTTCTGATTTCAGTTGAATCCTTAAACTAATGGTCAGAAGTGAATCAGTGCACACTAATTTTACCAAACTCACAGTTACAGTCTTGTACAAAAAGTTTCACTTAAAAAATTAATAAGAATTGTTAAGAGATGGGGGAAAAGAGAATAAGATAAAAGACTTAATTATTTTTAACCACAAATTTCACGGGTTCTTGGGATTAAAAAAAAAAGTTTAAGCATACCTGATAGCGGGAGCTTTGAATTCTAGTTTGAAGAAGAACAACATTCTCCCAAGCAAAAAGTTGCTGCATGATGTTAAAACGAGCTTCTTCAACGCTGGGGTTAACATAAATAACTTGATTTGTGATCCTAATTTCGTGAATAAGAGTCTGTATTTGTGGATCACCACCAAGTTTGTGGGCAGTAGTTGTGTCATCAGTAGTAGAATCTGCTTCTTGTTGGTTTTTACCTTCCAATGCTTTCGTCCAAGCATTGATGCCAGCTTCAAGTCTCAGGGCAAGCTTTGTCTCAACCTAAAATAGAATGTATTAATAAATGATATATATGTAAATAAAACATAACACTGTTTTTTTTTAATTTCTAATGATAAAATTAAAAGACAAAAAAGCAATAAATACAAAGAACCAAACAGAGAACAAAAATACAGAAGAATAAAAAAACAGTGAACAAGGAAAGTAGCTGTAGCAATAGTCTATGAATCCAAAAGCGTCGTTTCTTCCAGCAGCGGCCCACAAGAAAGCGATTGGTTAAAATTTGGCGAAGGATAAGATAGTTATCACTTAAGGGCGCAAGTGTTTTGAGAGACAGTCATGACCAATGATGAGCCTTAACTCAACCGCTATTCACAATAAAGTCAATATAAGTTAGAAATTTCATATCACAAGTTTGGAAACTAATCTGATAAATCAGGTTTAAGAAAAAAAACTTTATTAATACAGAATGGCTAAATTAATTAAAATTTTGAAGAAAAAAAATATCAAAAATTAAATTATTACAGAACACAAAATAAATTTTTGTTGGGCAATTTAATTTATTTAAATAACTAGGAGGCTTCGCCCCCCGGAACTACTTTCGCTGTTCATTTCGGATTGCTTCGCAATCCGATGCTCGCTTTGCTCGCTCATTGGATACGTTCTTAACGTCTAGCTTTTGTATACTTTTTTGAACACTGAAGTTCCGAAAACTTTTCACTGTAGAAAATTCTAAACCTGTGCATTTCAATATTAATTTGAAATTGCAAACAGTTCACATATTTTTCTTAATCACACTATTCTAAATTTCAGTTGTTGAGAAAAGTAACTGTTGTAAGTTTTGTTTTAAAGTCTTTCCCACCAGAGGGCTAAAGCCATGTGTTGTAAAACAATATGAAATAGTAGTCTGCAACTGAAAGCCGGATGTAAAGCATTGGTTTCGATGAAGATAATTTTGTATTTTTAATTCTCAGAAGGGCGCCACCCTAATAATATGGAATTTGTAAAGTAAATGTATATATTTTTGATTGTTGAAGCCCATCAGGAAATAATAAAATGGCATCTAATAATGTAACAAAACGTGGAATAGTAAAGCGTTCAACTCAAAATAAAATAGCAATAGCATAACACTTCTCATTTCTGCCAATGAAAAGGAACTATTTCAGTACTCATAACCAACCAACCGTTTTTTTCTCGGTGACAATCGGAGATAGATAGACATATGATGCTCACTACGTGCTCTTGCGCGCCGAAGCCTATCAATTAAAACATATTAGCGTTTTATATAACATGGATTAGCCATATGATGCTCACTGCGTGCTCTTGCGCGCCGAATCCAATCAATTAAAAATGAAAACCGTTGCCAGCGCGAGAAAAGAAATATCATCGGTTTTATTGATACATACATACGTACGTATTAGCGTTTTATATAATATAGATTTTCAAAACTACTGACAGCTGTGTTTATTGTAATATAGATTTAAAATAGATATTGAAGGTAATGGGTAATACACTTAATTTGATTTCACATAATTTTTTGAAAAAACTAACTATATGACTCAACAAATTTCTTATTTTTTGAATAAAAAAGTAACTATGACTCAACAAATTTCTTATCTACCTAATCTTACATTTCTGTAGAACATGAATTCTGTATCAAATGTATTAGACTTCTGTGCAGAATGATTTAAACTTTGTTATAATATGAATAAATTTTCTATCTACATAATATACATTAAATCTCTGTATAATAAAATGTGAATTCATGATGAGTTATTTCTAAAAATCCAAACATCATTAAAAAATGAGCTTTATGCATTCCTGAATCAATAAAGAAATAATTTAGTGAAGTTTTATTTCCTGAATCAACAATTCCGAAAAGGTGCTATACGTAACCCTAAAGTTCGAAGAAAAGGTAAAAGTTTCCATGGTTACTCTTTTTCTTTCGTCTTGTTTTTTTTTAACTGGCTACTATTTTTCAAAACTATCCCTTTGTATATGAACCAATAATCCCTAATTTATTTAATATTTTGATAATTTTCATGAAATTATTTAAGTAAAACATCAATGAAAAAAATATTGTAAAATTTAAAACAAAGTACATACATATTTTTCCACTAACTAAATTAATTACAAAAAGCACATGCATTTACAAAAAAGGCATAAATAATTCTTGCCAAACATTTCAATTCAGAATAATAACATTCCAGAATAATAGAATTATCTATCTCTGATAAGTGCTTTCACAGTTCTTATTTTTGAAAACCATTAATCAACTTATTTTTTTCAATTTCAACTTATGCATAGGTCAAAATGAAGCCACTCTGGATTTAAGAATTCAACAGCCTAACATTTAATCTAATTCTTAAGATTGCTATTCATAAAACAAAATCAAAATATCCATTATTCACATTAAATATGTGCAAATTAATTTGTAGTCTTTTTGTTTTTTGTATATTCATAGCTGCAAATAAACTTTAATTTGCTAAGCCGGTGTTCTACCAAGTCATTTTGGGTTCCATAGACAAAAAAATTAGAAAACGCTGTTTTAAATGAAGACAGAAATATTTGCCTTCTGTGGAAATGCTCATCTTGTCAAAATATACAAAAACACTTACTTCTTCATCAAGTTTGCTAACCCACATATTTAGGTTAGAATATTGGTGAAGACTCAAGTCATCCACGGCTTTCTGTATCTTATTAAGGATCTCTGCAAAGGTAGTTGCACTATATGCACATGTTTCTAGAGAACGTACATCAATATCAATCTGTTCTTCAATAGACAAGAGGTCTTCCACCTAATTATTAAATACAGAATTTTGCCATTACAAACTAGTAATTCTTTTTTTATATATTTATTTTTTTATATATATATTTCTTTGCAAGAAACAGATGGATATAAAAATCATAAATACTTTTTCTTGAAAGTTAAAAACATTTTCGGCAAGACGCTGTACATAGGGATCCAACTTGTAAGATTCCCAAACCAAACTGACACCCTATGGAGAAAAGACACATATTAAAATTATGAAATGCTTTGAGATAAATTATTTAAAATGTTCGTTAGGAAACTCATACACAATTTAAAATTAGAATTATAAAATTAGCTGAATAAATAAGCTTTAAAGTAAAAGTAATCCTCTTCATTAAAGTATCAAAATGTGTACCAAAAATTTGCCAGATTTAAGACTTAAAATTTTTTGAACAGTAAAAAGAAATATATTAATGGTAAACTATTACTTATTGAAGCTTTAATACAAGATACTTTCTATTTCAAGAATTCGATGAAGATGTAGTATATTGAGCTCAAGAAAAAAAACTTGCGATATATTTAAAGTCAACTAAAACATGCTCAAAACTACATATGCAGAAGTAAAAGGGAGAAATTTGTGGAAGTAGCCAGAAAAAAAGGAAGGTGGGTCAGTAGATTGATTTAATTCTCATTAATCTATACATAAATCTTCCTGGTCATAGAAGAAAGATCCAGGTAGAAATAAAAAGCACAAAAAAATCAGATTCAAAATAAAAGTTTAAAATATATATATATATATATATATATATATATATATATATATATATATATATATATATATATATATATATATATATATTTACCTCCATAATTAAACTTTGAGCATCCTTCTTCAATCCAGCTACCAAAAGAATAATGGATGGTCTCTCTTCAACCTACAATACAAAAAAAAAAATATAATCATATGGAAAGTAAAAAATAGAGCAAAGCATAAATTTAATCTTCAAGTTAGAAACATTTACTTCTTCATGATCCCGAATAAAATAAATTAAAATTTATTTTACTTATACTTTAAAATTTATTATCAATTATACATAAATATAATATTAAATAATTCTGTCCTTGCAAATCTCACCACTTTTATAAATAAAAAAATTATTTCTCAGTAACTATTCAACTTACACAGTAAAAATGCTGGATTTTGTCAAAAATTGGCAATCCTTACAATTTAAAATTTCTTCAATCATTAAATTAAATAATAAAAAATAATGAATAAATATTTCAAACTAATTTTTGCATGAAATTATCATTGCAAAAATAAATTTTTAAAAAAAAATTTAAATAATTGTTTATTGATGCAGTGAAATCCTGAGATATGGTAAAAAAAATTGCAAATATATAAATTGCATTTATACCATAGGCCATACCTCACTGGATGATCTTTTTCATAACAGAAATTTAAGTTTAGAAAACGCAAATATATAACAGTTATTAATAGAAAATAACTGTGTATTATACGATTTTCATTAGAAAAAAAAAATCTGAACTGATAATGCGAAATATGAACATGAATTTAACTTCCATTTAAATTTTACTTTGACAATTATTTTCAAACCTATGAAATGTAGTTGTAATGTCAAAGTAAATGTTCAATATTTACTTCCTAGGAAAAGTTCTGCTTCCATAGTTTTTGAATAATTAACTACCATAAATAATTTTAACATCATGCTTTGCATGGTATAAAATGTAATTTCAAAATAAAATGTAATATTAACATTTACAACAAACATGGTACAATTAAACTTTTGTATTTCAAAATTAAGTTTATATTTTCAAGTTCAATATGTAATGCTAAAGAATGTTGATTTATAAAAAGATACATTCACAACTTACTTTCTCACATGTCCTCTCATAAGATCGAATACTTTCAATAAGAGAAATTGCAAATGGATATAGCTGATTTGCTTGGTGAGCTTTATTAATAATTGCCAACGGTACTCTAAAGCCTAACCAACGTAAGTTGCGCACCTTAAAAAAAAAACACACCATTATTTTTCCAAACATTATCTTACAAAAAAGTACAATTATTTCAAAGAACATATTTTGAATATAGGTACCTCTTTAGCCAGTGTGATTATTTCAGGTAAGAAGTTTATCCTTAGCTTCAAAAGATTTCCTTTACCAGTTCTAGATCTTATGTTGTCAATTGTAAATATTCTACCAGAGACACCAAGTTGACGTTGACTAACCTAAAAGCAAAATATTTATTAGTTTAGAGCAAAAAATACTAAAATGTAGTTGGTTCCCAAAAAATTTCTAATATTTAGCAGGAATTTATTTTAGAATTAGAAGGAACTTATTATAAATGCGTGCAATCTATTAAAAAAAAAGTTATCCATCCTTTTACGATAAAATGGAGCTATTATATATATATACAGAAAAAATTTCATTTTTGTTTTTATTCACTCTTTAAAAAAAAAAATTATGGACTACCTGATTAAAAAAAAGTAACTTATTACTCACAGTTTTTGACCAGTCATCAAATATGCCTTGAGTGTTCAACTTGACACGAAAACTATCAGCATCTGCTTTCAATTTCTGTCCTTCAACATGGTTCTCCCATCCTTTACCTAGAACATCTTCAACTCTTTTCATGTACACAGATAATTGGCGATCAATCTAAAATATATAACAATGCTTACATTATTTTATTAAACCATAATATCAGTGATTTTATACAATGTGAACACCATCATTTAAATAAAACACATCGACATTAAGAAAACTAAATTAACCTCTTGATCTTCAGACTTTTTTATCTATTAGTATGTATATGACTGATTATGTTTAAATACAAATATATAACATACAAATTGAATGCCAGACAGTTGCCTACAACATCATGATGTATAGTCTGTCTATCTAAAGAACTCCTCGCGCCAGTTGTCAGTAGCATTGCCTGTGACCATGGTTACGAGGTTGAACAATTTAAAATACAGATGTGGGGTAAACCTTTGAGATAAGTTTTGACAGTAGTAGGCAAGAGAAATGTTAAAAGCAGCCTTCTTTAAAATAAACTCTTGTTTTTATAGTAGCAGGCTCTGTGACCTGGGGAAGTCTTTAGATCGAGACACTTTACAAAGATTACACCAAGGAAATTATGGGGTATGACTAACAAATTAGCATCTTTTTCAGTATGGTTAATTTAAAGCACAGCTGCAAATTACTATTAATTGGCATGGAAATAAAGTAAACAACCATATTAAAAAAAGATCTCTAATACATTGAAAATAACAGACATTGACTTTTTTGCGCTGTTGCTTGCTATTTTCCGTCAGTACAGTAACTACTAATAGTCAAATCAGCATAATTCTTTAATTTAATGATACGAGAGAAAAAAAATCCGGCAATTAATTTTTTACATATAATCATGATTCCTTTATTTAACAGCACTTTTATAACTAAAACAATATTTACTTATGTTTTTTAGCCAAATATATACTAATTTTAGAACTGCACACACACTTTACTTGATTATGGAGTAAAGTGTGAATATCAAAGCATGCTCTTTTGACCATAATAAAACAAACAATAACCAATAACAAAGCACTATTGTAAGAAAACAAACAAATAATAGATAAGTTATATTTCATATTTAATCTATATGAATGCAATGTATATAAAATGCATCAAAATTTGGTTTGGTTTTACTTTCAGAGTCTTCTTTTTTTAAAAAAAAGCTAGATTTTTTACCCACTTCACCCTAATTAAAGTAATAATTAATGTGTAATATTATCAGGGGTGATTGTGAGTCCAAGCCAAAATTCCGGAAAATTTCTTGAGTTAAAAAAAAGTTTAAATTTAAACAAGTTTATTTTTCCTTTTTCTCAATATTTCTTAGTTTACTTAAAATATATTTACAATTTTACACATACCTATGATGACCTGGAGAAGTAGTTAAAATTTACAAATATGTCTATTTTCCTTGAGTTTATGATTATAACAACTATTTACTGATAGAAAATTAATATTAATCATGATTATAAGCTTATAAAGTATCTGGCTCTCCCTTACAAACAAATAAAATAAACTGTGTTTTTAAGTTCCACCTTTGAAAATTTGATTTCCGGAAACTTCTGTGATCAATGATTTTTTTAAACGTTTGGACCTTCAATCTCCGGAAACTTCCGGATCACTGTTAGCGAAAAATCCGGATTTTTTCCGGAGCACAATCAGTCCTGTATTATGTAATATAATAATTAATATATAATAATTGTATTGTCATCATGCTCTACCTTTCTACAAAAAACGCCTGACACAAGGCAATTTTTTTATGAATTGTCGTATCTTTTAAATTTTTTATTTTCGATATTTTAAGTAATCATTAATTTTTCTTTGTTAAGCTTTTTGGTTGATTAGATATCATTCTAATAATAAAACATTATTGCTCCAAAAATTTGATTGATCATTGTGTTTTTTTTTTTTAATCTATTAGACTTGTTTGGACCTTTGTTTACACTGGTTGTCTATAACATGAAAAAACTCATCTGAACTTGCCAAAGAAACTGAATCAGGATACGGGACTTCAGATTGTTTTTTACCTTCGCATATTTAGATTTTTGATCTAATACTAATTTCTGAAGATATTAGACCATTTCATACTTTCAGAAGATCCTGTATGTATTAAGAGCAAAATATCTTCTGTAGGTAGAAATGTCTCAAAAGAAAAAACAATCAGATTCTATTATTTACATACCTGTTTAGCCCAGATGATTGATCCTGCAACAGGTGGAAGATCTCTTACTTTGCTCATTCGGCTAGCTTTGCTTTGAGGATACTGAACCTTGAATTTCTCGTGAAGAGCTACAATGTCATCCTTCACTCTCTGGATCAGCTGCGTCTGATATTCTCTGATAGCACCTCGGATATGAGGTCGCACAAATAAAGCATTGAATCTGGAAAATATTCTGAACATTTCATTGGCGTTTTTGGCCGTGCCCAACTGGTCTCTCAGTCTGGCTGTGATACGTGTTTCGACACGATCGATTCTTTCTTCATACCTATGAAAAGTGCATGGATTTATTTACTGATTTTTTGGAAAAACAAAACATTTGCAAAAATTGTTTTACTAGATAAGCAAATCAAAAACAATGTAACGTTAAGTACAGAAATATTTTGAACAATCTGTGCACAAAATACTTTAGAATCCGAAGGAATGTTTGGGCATTTGAATGTAAAAACAAAAAAAAGATGAAAAGAACAAGAAATAAAAATGTGCTTGAAAAATAAATAAAAAACAAATTTTATCAGAGGTCGATTTATTGACTTTCAAATAATTTGGTCTCAATGCGCCTTTATGGGTTGAAGAGTATTAAATTTCATACCAAATACTTAATTTTTAATACTTAATAAATTTATTAATAAATTTTTAATACTTAATTTTTAATACCAAATACTTAATTAACCAAATAAAAATTTCATACTTAAAACAAGAAAGTCAAAATTATTTTGGAATAATGTAATGTTAACATTTTTATAATGTAAGATTAAACTACTACATTAAATAAAAACTATTAATATTGATAAATAACAAAATTGATTACAGTACCTCAGTTTAATTGACAAACCACATAACTTAACAAAATTTAGTGAATGATGGTAAAAACATGTCAATTGAAAAATCAATGTTGCCAACAACAGACCTCAATCCATATTAATCTATGGATTAAAATTTGATTTTTATTAGTTTTCATACATTTTGGAAAAAGTGGGCAAAAGATAAGCTTTAGTAATGTAGTTATTTTTCAACATCCACAAATATATACCAAAAAAATGATATGGAGTGTCTTTAAATGTTGAATTTGGAAATCTATTTTTACTATTATGAAGAAGAAATTATTTCCACTTCATTTAAGAAAGATTTTCTGTAACATCATAAGAGTACTGACCTTCTCAGGGAGGCTTCCCAAGCTTCGGTACCTTCTTTAGATATCTCTAATCCATCCACTTCTTTGACATTTTCATATGCTAAATTAACTTCCTGTTAGAACAAAGTAAACATAAAATATAAGACATGTCATTCCTCACTATGAAATTATAGGAGACATGGTTAAGTAAAATAATATGCTATCAGGTACTATGCAAATTATTGAAATGCATAGGAATTACAAGATAATATATTTCATATACATTTCAATAATTGTAAACAAATTTTAACTCTTTAAGTATGGGTATGAAATACTGAATAACTTTTGATCCAATGATCAGATTTTAACGTATTAGGTCTCTCTTAATGGTTCCAGAGGATGACCTCATTGATATATGTTTATTTAATTAGTGTAGATGATACTTTAAGTAGCAAAATAAGATTCAATATGTACTGTCTCTGAATAAAGTGATTGTATATTTAAAATTAGATTTCTCAAAAACTACTTGACCAATTTTGTTCAAATTTTGTATTTGGCTACATGAAATTAAATTCTTTAAAATTTCATAAAAATTTGTATACCCTACAATTTAAAATTTTCCGAACTATTATTAAATAAATAAAATATTATAAATAATAATTAAAAAGTATTTTTTGTATGGAATTGTCTTGAATAGGTGAATTTTAAAATTATGTGTAAAATTCCCGAAGAATGGCGAAACCCGTAAAAAGTATAATTTTTAATTTAAGGGGTTCAAACTTATGACTGCTCTCCTGATCAACAATATTTTCCTGGAACAATATTTATATTGGAACAATATTTTCCCGATAGGAGCTCTCCCCATACTTTGAAAAAAAAAAGATATATGTTTATTCAGAGAAAATTCATTTTTGTGTCTGATTTTGTAATTTAAAATATCATCTGCGCTAATTAATTAACATCTGTGCATTAAGACTAAGTCCTAGTAAAAATTCAAATCATTAGATCAAACGTTATTCCGGGTGCTCCCTTTTTTTTCTTTTATTGCATATCGTACAAAATTAATGATTCAATTAGTAGAAATTTAAAAATTCTGTTAAAGAGTTATAGTTTTTAAATGAAAAATTTTAAAATTAAATGCAGTTGGTTCAAATAAAACAGAATGTGATTTTTACCTGTATAGCATTAATATCTGCAGCATCCAGAGAATCTGTTTTTGTCTCAGATGAGTCCTCAACAACAGGAGTTCCAGCTGTCGGAGCAGATCTTGGAGCCACAGAGGGTCTTAAAACACGTACAATGACAGTCCGTAGTTGTTCATGTTGTCTTCTGAACCTAAAATTTAAAGCTGTGACTGGACCTTGTTCACAACATAACCCTAAAATTACTTTCAATTAGTCTAGGGAGGGAACTTACTTTCGCATTTGTTCCATTCTTGCTTGAAGCTTTTTGTGCTCTGGACTCACGCGCCACACCATCTTCAAGTGTTCATCTCTCTTTTTCTTAACTATGTCTCGTAGCAATCCTTGAAGTTTGTCATATTCATCATCCCACGTTCCAAAAACTTCAAAGCAAGCATTTAATACCTAAATGAAATTTTACTGCCAGTTAGTAAAGTATCAATATTAGTGATATTGGTTAACAAAACACAATAGCATGAATAAGTTTTGAAACAAAAATATTAGATTTCTTTAATTAAACATTTAAGTAATTTTAATAAACTTATAACACATTGAAAAAACTAAATAGACAACTGCTGCATAAGTTTTTATTTAAGAAAAGCATTATTTGTAAGCAAATCTTTTCCCTACTTTTTTCTCAATTTAAACTTCTTTTTGTGAAACACAGAACTTTAAGATTTAAACAATATGGCTTTTATCTCCCTTGATTGGATATTTATCCAGAGAACTGCACTATGTAAAAAATAAGCTTACATATTACATAACTTATAAGTCATGTAAAACAAGAAGTCTTGTTTTAGCTTTTATCATAATAATTTATTAAAATAAAATAAATAGCAAATGTGATTAAAAATAAAATTAAGAAAAAGCATTCAAGACTTCAGAATAGTTGATGATCATGGAAATCCATCTTGAGATGAATACTTTGTAAATATTTTGATAATCACTGACGATCACAAAACTTCTTAGATTTATAATAAAACACATTAAATTTCCCACATTGTTTCTCAATTCATATTAACTAAAGAGAAAAAACAATTGCTGTCATAAAAATAGCATGCCTACCTATTATAAAAGTCTATGAAAAATACAAAAAATTAGCTTTTTCTTACTAAGCTTTAAGCATTCTATTTACCTAAACAAACTTTTTTTAATATCATTCTAACGTAAAATAGTAATTAATTGAAATTTTTCCTATAAATAAGATGCAAGATATTAACAAGTTAACATAAATATAAATGAAGAAATGTACTGTAAACTCTTTATTGGCAACTATTATATGTTGCAGATCTATTATATCTACAAGATTAGTTACAAACTTATAAATGATTATTTTAAAAAGGTATACATATATCTTGTCATCACATATACTTTTGTTATTAGTTATAAAAAGAAATATATTTATATAGGTACTTGAAATTATTTATCACACTCTTTTTTATCTTTATGTTTCACTATTAATTTGGAAAAATAAAGTATGTATTAATAACTATCTAATAAGCTGTTTTAATACTTTGGTTCTAATAAAAATAAAAAGCCATCTGACAGATCACTAGTTTGACTTAAAATTATAATAAATTATCGACATCAAAAATTAGGCATTTTCATAAACTTCAAATTAATATAAAGTAGATCTTTCCATGATAAAAATTTTTTAAAAATTCACTAAATAAAATCCTGATGAATAATTAAAATTTCTGATACCTTTTCGAACTCATCAAAAGGAATATGCATCAGTCTGCGGGTACCTAAAACCTAAGTTCAGAAAAAGAAAGAAATTTAAATACAAATAATTGAAATACAAATAATTAAAATGCAACAATTTAGAAATCGAATTAGTTAAGAAAATCACAACTTAATTTCTTAAAATAAAACAAACACTAGTACATAAAAAAATTACAAATAAAGGAAAAGGAGCTATTATATTTTAATTGAGCCAATTGCTTTTCAAAACTAAAACAAATAAAAATTAGTAAAGTAATGAAATCACAAACATTTCTTTTCAAGTACACGTAAAAAACGATTGTTTTGCAACCATAATTTTAAAATGTTTTTTTTAAAAAGAACTAGTATTTAACAGCTATATTTAACACCCATATTACAAGACAGCTTATTAACTAGGCGGCCTCCTCCGAATAGGTGCCAGCACTAACATGACTTTCACAAGATGGTCTTATTAACAACCGTTTAAGTTTCATTGAATTTTTTTTTACAGTTGAACTGTATTTGCAGAGATGAAAGTGAGTAATTTAGAGAAAATGTAGAAAGTTCTGTATAGTGCAATGATTTAGTTTTTGAGAGATAAAAAAAAATCAGAATGGAATGAAAATTGAAATAGATTTGGTGTATATAACCTTGCAGCTTTGCATTTGATGATGAATGACTGAATATAAGTGTGGGATTAGGGTTTTTTAATGACAAACATTATCTTCAGTCAATAGAAGTATTGCTGCTGGACATGTATAACAAAAAGTCACAATATGATCTTAATTAACAAAAAAATCAAAAGAAAATGCAAAAACTATCATTTCTTTTGACTGGTTGCATGCATTAATGAGAGATTGCATTGTACATTGCAATATCAGTCTTTTTTGCTCAAAGGAACATTTCATTCTATATTGCCAGTCTTTGTAACAAGTACTATATGTTTGGGTGAAATTTCATGTCAGAAAATAAAATTAAAACCATTTATTCTTAACTAATTCACTGAATTCAAACAGATAATGAAACTTAAACACTTAACATAAAATGCACCTAAACAGAATTTTCTTTTAGAAAAAAAACCGCACAATAAATAAATTGGTTTTTTTACATACAAATTGATAATGAAAATTTGTTATAACTACACAGAGAGAGATAATATAAATTATGTAGGCTAATTGTAGGTAGCAAGCATTGTCGTCTTTTGGCAATATGTCAGTCTAATTAAGAAAGTCTCTTGTATTTTATAATCAGTCTGACACTTTTTAGGCTTATTGGAGTAATCTTTAAGCTAAAAATAAACTATATCATTCATAGCTCAATCAACCTGATTGATTTCACGCAGTTTGCAATGAGCTCAGAGCAGCGACAGCTTAGTATAAATAGTCTTATTAAAGATTTATAACGATAAGCTTAGGAAAATTCAGTCTGCTTAAGAAATTCTTTACAAATTTATTGTTCAGCCTAAGAGCATATATGCTGATTTTAAAAAAAATATCAGGTAGATTAGAAAATACTGGAGGACTTTTCCATATAAACAAGTGCATTTAAAAATGTCAGTGGCATTTACAAATAGTTAGATTTTTAATAAAGCCTAAGACATAAACACAATATTTAACATCATCTAACAGAATTACTTAAAAATCTTTTACCTTCAACAATTGTGTTTTCAAGTCTCGAGATATTGCTTCGACTAAGCGTAACGCTCTAGGTATTGGGTACTTGGTACTTCGGATCTTCCTTAAATGGAAGAAAATTGCTCCCAGAGCTGTTCTGATCTTATCTAATTCTGTAGCTGATAACAGGTCATTTAAAGGAAAATCTTTCATGAGAGGATTGTAATCATTTACAGTGCCTAAAGCTTGCTTTAAACCTGAAAATGTACAACAAAAAAATTACGTATGATAAAATATTTCATCAAAAAAATTAAACTTTAATACAAATGCTAATATTAAAAACAAACGTTTACATTATTTTTAAAAACAAACCTTTTTTAAAAAATATATATAAAAGAATATTACCTGTATCTGTATCAAAGCTGACAGTTGCATGAAACCGTTTTCCCTTTTTTAATATATCTAGAGTGAGAGCAACCTCAGGGCTTTCTCTTTTTTCCTGAATACGTAAAAGGGCTCTTTCCAAATTCAACCAAAAGCTGATTTCCTGCAGAGCAGTGCCTGAAGAGGCATCACGCACCAATTTCGTAACCTACAACATTATTTTAAAGTATATTTAAATTTAATTCAGTATTATTAATATGTAAAGACTACATAAATACTATTCTGCTTTGAGGAGAACTCCTCTAGGCTAAAAGCCTGGGGCTGTTTGCTACTATAGTAACAAGAGAGAGCATATTTCTAATACTAATACATAGAAAAATGAAGGAATTGACTGATTGCAAGGCAAAGTTTCTAACTCCAACCTCTGCCAAGATCAAAGCAAAACTATTCACCTCATACCCTGGCTGTAGCCATAATAAAAGCCATCACTTGATATTCATGTCTGGAGGAGCTAAGTTCTCGTAAAAGCAGCACAATACTTTTCTCTCTTTTAGGATAAAAATTTATAACTTAAGTGTGAAAATAGTATGAATTTTCAAATTTTTATTTCTAAGTTAAATTATAAAATGCATATTAAGTGCTGAATGTTTTGAAGTTATTTAATCCTTATTAGACTATTTTCATAAATATTATTTTGAGTATATTATATTTATATTCAATATTATATGTAAGTTTTAATTGACACATTACTCACAATTAGCAAAAATGATAAAATTGAATAACATAATTTAAAAGTAAATACATGGAATTTATAGTATAAAATTTTATACATTCTTCGATGGTTAGCTTTTAAAAAAATCTCATTATTCAACTATCACATAAAAAAAAATGAACACACCAATGCATAACAATACCTTTTTAACAGCATATTTTAATTTAATATTTAAAAGAAGAAATATAAGCTTCAAAATTATTCATAAAATTTATATACAGGTGCCAAAAAAAATGGTCTAATATCAAGTGTTGAATAATATCTCAAAAAATCAGATCAAAATTTAAAAAATATACAGGCCACAGGTAAAATATTTTTAAAACATGCCTTCAATGATATTTAACATAACCCAAAAACTTTACTTCTTAAAGGTGGGTACAGCTCAATAATCTTAAATAGATATGCTGCTTTTTTTATTGCTGATCACGATTATTTAAAAATTTATATTAGACTATTATGATTTAATTTAGGATGCTAGATGGAGCAATTATCGGAAAACAAAATGGAGAGCAAATTATTTTAAATGGAGAAACCGGGAAAAATATGTGGCACATCAAAAAAATTAAAATAAAAGTGTTAGATATTTAAAAACTTGAACCCACTTTTTAGAAGTAGCTCCAAATGGTGATGTAGTGAAGCAGGGTTAAAATTGATGTCAATCCAGAATGTGAGGGTCAAGTTTGGTACGATGAGGTAGATTAAGTATTCATTGAATGCCTTGTTTAGAAATATTTCACATGTGTATATTTATATTTTTCATCTGATGCACATTTGACTAAATATTTGATTCCTTCCATACTTTTAGGACACCCTGTATAAAGACTCAATACTTTTCTTTCTTTAGGGGTTTTAACAAAAAATGCTTAGTGACTCTTGAAATTAAAAAGTAAAAAATTTAATTTCATTGAATTATTGAAAATATAAGTATACGAAAATTTTTGAAATTATAGAGATACCTTTTGTATTTCTCTGATCCATCGGTTGACACCATTTTGCAACTGGTTCAAAAAAGTGGAATCTTCCACTTTATCTCCAAAGTCATTCACTGTAGCTTTTCGACCTTCATCACTCGCCTTCTTTATGGTGGCGGCAACAACAGGATGAATGAGAAGAGTGATTTCCGGAATGTCTATGTTTTGCTGCAAATGCAACAATCCCATTTCCAATTCTGCAATTTTTTTCTCAACAGATGGTGCCATTTTGTCTCCATCCCTGTAAAGAATCAACTTATTGTAATAAGAGATGATTATTTCATCCTGAAAAAAGATTAATTCTGCTTTTCAACACTTAGTTTAAATAGTAGATAAAAAAAAAATCTAGTAACACAATTAGACTGAACAACAAATTTGAATCTTTTTCTATTATATATATGACTATTATATTTAAACTATTATATTTTTGTATAAACTAAAGGTGTTTAATTCATTCATCCAAACCAGAAATGTCTATCATGTACAAAATGATAAAAGTTGTCAAGCTTCTAGCAAATATCTCACTTTTTAATACTCCTACAGCTTCAAAACTTTTGTAACATAGATAAGATTCTTGTCCCCAAAATCGAAAAGTTGTTAACAGTCAAAGAAAGCACTTTCCCTTCGCCTGTAAGTTGCTATAGTATTTTGTTAAAATATGCAAAGGCGCAAAGCTATACTGTGGATTTTTGAAAAATGAGGGTACATAATGCAAATGGGATTTAGTATAATGTAAAGTCACCCAGCTATAACTTAGCACTATAATTTCCTACTGCACCTGCAACTTTGAAACTTTGGTAAGGTATATAGGGCATTAGTCATCAAAGCCTATTTCCAAAGCCTATATGAGAGCCTATTTCCATTGCCCGTAAGTTGTTATAGTGTACAGTTAAAATATGCAAAGTTACCAAATTAAAATGTTAATTTTTGGGAAAATGGTGAGTGGTTAAAAAAAAATTACCAGTTTGACATTTCGAATCAAAAATAAAAATTATCTATTTTTATCTAAAAGGCATTTTTCATGAAAAGGGTTGTAAAGTTTTGTAGGACACTATTTAAAATTTCCCAGTATATAGATAGATGGAATTTGAAGAACACTACCTTTCAGCTCTTCCTGTTTCACGAACATAGGATTTAAAATACGGAGCCACTGCACTGCTAACATAAGAATGAAGGGTTTCATATGGAGAAGCATCATTCAGGTTCATCACTCTAACTTGTGTAACAATTTTCTTATCTGCTTCAATGACAGATGATGTCTTGATTATCACAATACTATAGAAGAAACAATGTAAACCTTCAATATACACATAGATTTTTTTCATCTTATACTTTAATACGAGTAGTAGAAAAATTACAATAATACAAAGGTATGTAATATGAATTTGATTGAAATAACCAGTTTATCACATTCATTAACATTAATATGTATAACATAAAAAAATTACAGCATAAATATTAGGTAATATAAAAACTTCAAATTTTATTATTTGTTTAAATAAATGTTTTGATAAGTGTATGCTAAAGCTCTTAATAAGAAATTAATTAAAGAGCTAAATTCACAGTCGTCTAACAAAGTAAATAATATTCAGTCTTCATAGAATCTTAGGATCTTCAATTAAAAAATTAAATAAGCAAAAAATTTAGAGAAAAATATTCATTACCTGTTAACTTTAGGATTAGTAAAGCGTACATCATCTGATATAATGTAAGATACATTTTCTTTTTCTTCATCTCCTTCACCGCCTGCTTCTGTGACTTCTTCATCATCTGTCAAGCATTTTAAAATAAAAGTATATAATATATATACTAATATAGAATTAATATGATTCATAAATAGTAATCACATGAGTTAACTTGGAACCTATGCAAAATTTCTTTTTAAATAAGCCAAACATACATAAATTTTTAAAAGTTAAAACACCTTTGGTAGCAGTAGGTACAAACAAATAATAAGGAAACACAAATATTTTGACACATAGAAAAAATGACCAGATTAAAGAGCAAGATTTAATGTTTCCATTTCTGCATCTGCGTCAAATTTTGACAATAATCAGGCAGTGGAACACGAGAAACTTAAAGCGAAATTGTAGAAAAGATAAGCTGGGTAGGTTAAATTCTTAGAACCTTACCAAACCACTACATACATATTTGCATACATAAAATTCTTTTGGTGCTGTGGCAATAGTCATTGACACAAACAGGTATGGATATAGAAATATCCTTCCAGAGCCAATGAACTACAAACTATGAAAACCAGGTAAAATGTTTAAAAAAAATTAAATTTAGAAAGAACATTTCAAACATTTTTCAATGCTTGGTTGCTGAATTACAGCCTCAAAGGAATTAGATTTATTTTGGCTTTGTTAATAAAATTTTATCAAACAAACAAGAAATTAAGAGAAATACAGTGCATACTAGGTTCATATTCTTTGCGAGTTAAAACTAGTGTAATTAAAAGGTCTGATTGTTAAAATATAACTCTTTCCTTTTTTTAAATATCTTTATGCTTTGTTTGCCTCCTAGCAGCAGAAACCTTTCCATTGATTTACAACATTAGAGAAAGATTTTCAAATTTTTTCATTTACAAAGCATGCGGTAATATATCTGAATTAAGATGATGCTGATTGTCAATTTTTAAATGCAAGAATGGTGATTATTACAACACAAGATTGGATTCTAGAGGACATTATACTGTTATTTGCCCACCTTAATAAGTCTTATTATATCATATTGAGTTAAAATGGAAGAGAACATCACTTTCAAAGAAAATGTTTTTCCCTCATAGATAAATCTTTCACACAGATCCCTGTGTACAGCGATCTGCGTTGAGAAATCATCTGGGTATTCATGTACATTCATCAAGGAAGCACAACCTATGATTCACGGATTAAGGGATATTTCCCTATCGTGATCTGTCGCGCCAACTACAATCGTCAAGGTACCAAATCGATTTCAAACTTGCAAATTTTTTTAAAAAAACATGTAGATGTTTGCCCAGGGTGGCTACGAGTTATACCTTTCGAGTTGGTCCCCTTCTGTGATGTTTTTTTTTTTTAGTTTCTCGCAGGCCACTGCCCGGAAGTTTCCAAGACTATTATTCTGCCACAGATCATGATATGGAAATCTCCCCCACAGTTTAATGGTGACCACCAAAGCCTCTTAACATTAATCTCAAACTGTCTAAAAAATATAAAAATAAAAGAGTAACAGCAAGTTACAGATCTAGTATACAGCTTTCCTCAAAGAAACAGAATATGACAATTTCAGTTTCATTATGAAAGCTTTATTTATGCAATGGGTACAGAGTTAGCAGTTCACATTAATCTGGAATAAAAAGGAAAGATAGTTTTTGGGATGAATATAAATTATCTTTTTTGTTGTGTGCTACTTCTTATATAAATTTACTATAATTTGATTCTGTAATCTTATAGGTATAATCTAAATTTATTCACAATTTTTTATAATCAGCCCCGCAGCAAAAGATTAATTATAGGTTTCTAAGTTATTAACATTACATTCAAACAGATACTTACTATATATTTTACTCGCATATTTATAATTACAGCATTATGTTAGTGTTGGCCCTCAACTGTTTTTTGTAGTTTTAATTGCCCATTACTCAAAAATAGTTGCACTTCCCAGGTATAGATGATTTTTTAAATAGACTGAAATTTTGGAAAAAGTAAATTAACTCTGAAAAGATGCTTATTTGTATTTTATTTTTCACACATTCTATTTATTACCTTTGGTTGAGGATCTCTGAATCAACAAAGCACGACACTGATTGTCCCCAATGAATTTTTTCAACGTTTCGATATTGGACTTTTCTGAGAGAGCGGTGATTAATGACGGATGAATGTCATCACTATCTTCTAACAGTACAGGTACCACCCTCTTAATATAATTAATAAACAGATTCACATCAGCTAATTCTGATGTGACGGGTTGAGTCACTGACGATGGTGGAGAAGCTGAACCCTCAATGGATTCAGACATTGTATCACTATAAATTTATATAAATTTATAAAGCATTCAACATTTTAAATTATCCATTTAAAATAACACCAAAAGGACAACAAAATTGACAGGTATCCAAGCGGTGACGCATAAGCCACCGGTGTTGCCAAACATAAGAGAAGTATTATCAATTGGCAACTTTTATTTAAGAAACCAAGCTTACAAGCGAGAGACAAGATTCGCGACCGCACCACTCTAATGCGTCATCTAGGGAGAAGACCATTTCCATGTCAGGACTCTAATTTCTTCCCTTTTTTTCCTTTTCTTAGTTGTATAAGAATGTGTCAGCGATATTTTCCCCTTTTTTAATATTTTTCGTATTTAATTGTCACAAATATTTTGTAAAATTTCCACAATGTTTTCTTTTTGAATTATGTTTAAGGTAGTTTTCAGTTCCATATAGTTTTCTTACTTAAAATTTTTCAATCTATTTGAAAATCTAGACTGAAACTAAACGTACTTCCTTCTCCTATGACTCTCATCACGCTACTGTGAAAGCATGGGAAGCGTTGCTATAGTTTGAGAGTTTTGCTCTAAGTCACTTGTAGCCCATTTCAATCGCTAATAGTTCTGAAAAGTGATGCGCCATTACTAGACTTCGGTCGTGCAAAGTACATAATGGATGTTAAAGTCTCTGTGGGGGGAGAAAAAAAAATTTGGTTATGCCCTAGTCTCCATGTAACAGTAGAAGGTAGGAGCAATCTGAGTTTTTACGAAATTTTCTTATACTCAACAACATAGTAATCAAAGTCTTGCATATCGTAATTTTTTCATTTGATAAGAAAAATAAAAAGTATTTGCACCTAATATTTTAATTTGTATGTTACGATTACTGTGTATTTTCTATAAATACCATATAAAGCTTTATTCTTTTCAGGCAGTAAAAGGAAGGCGGTCCTAAAGTGGATTCTAGCCTCAAACTTGAAAACTAGATGGCGCTGAAAATCACACCCCGCCTCAGGCTAAGATCTAGTTTAGCCTTTCCCAAAAAGATTCTAACTCATAGTTGATTGGCTACCTCAAAAAGAGCTATTCTACCTTTTAACAGTTTCTAGATGTAAATAAATCAATGTATCGCAATGATGTATATTGATGTAAATATGTAAAGAACGACTTCTAGTATCGTAAAACAGATAATCTTAGATTAATAAATGAAATGAATTTAACTGGAGAATTTAATTTACACTTCAGTTTAAAATGTTTTTTAATAAAATATGAGCTGAAACACCATAAATTATTAGTAATTATTTATTCATGTTTGCATGAACCAGTTTGTTATTCTAAAACATTATCCTAAAACAACAATTTTTTATGCTTTATTCGACAACAAATAATCAGTTTGAAAAATGCGAGGAAGTTATCTAATATTTGCAATTTTATGTGCTTAAGAAATTAAATACATCGGAAATATGTTAGTTTCTTTCCTTTGAAATAACTTCAATGTTTTTCATAAGTGAACATTCACACTTGAATATATGTTTAAATTGATTGCTGACATTTTCTGGGCATGAATATATGGTCAAATTGATATCTCTTATTCATAATGACTAGTATAAATACATAACTCTTGCTTATGCTCAGCTGCAGTCACAGGGATCTTTTAACTTTAGAGCAAACGTTTCTATTCTATAAAGTAATTGTTAAAAATAATTGCGGAATTTCTACAAACTACTGTTTTTTTTTTCTTTTGAAAAAACACATTATGCTACAAAGTACACAAAAAGTAGCAATTATTGTACATAGTTTCACTACTTGTAGTACATTACTTCAGATCTCTGTTTTTTCCCTATAAAAATTAGGTAAATATTGTTAACCATGTTTATTGACAGGTAGTGGTTTGTTATTTATAACTGATTGGAATATATTTCTATATTGTAGATATGATTTCTTTCTACGTATCATTTATTGAATAAATAACTACTCAATTTATTGGTAATATTATTTAATATTTTTGCTTGTCCTTATCAGTCTTTCATGAAAAGAACATTTTTTGATATTTAGTTTTTTTAAAAAAAATTCTGCTTATTAAAGCTTTTCTGCTATTTGAGTTTTTGTGTATATTGTGCAGCTGCAATAAAGTTATAGTGTCCAATGATGCATACAAGGAGATGTTCACAAAAGTGGCATAAACAATAAGACTTTGTTCTGAAGATGGTAAAAACCATAAGAAAATGATTTGTTTTACAAAACAACAAAAACTATGGGAAATCTTACTTTTTTATAGAGTGAAAAAACTATACGAAAACATGGTTTTTCCTAGGACCGTAAAAACTTCATATGGTCAATACTGCTCTGAACCATGCATCTGCACAGAATCTTGCTCTCCCTACAACAATGCGCAATAAATAAAATTGTATCTTGCAAATAAAAGTTGACGAAAAAAGAGCTTTATGCTAATATATTTTTCTTAATGTTTGTGTTAGGGCACCACATAATGAATAAAATATGCTGATTATTTCAGCCTTTGGTAATTATAAAATAAATTTCTTTAAAATAGATTGTGTAGATAATTGCTCATATTTTCTTTCTTTTTAATGAAAAAAAACTATCTTATGAACCAAATGATGCAATGCAATAAATTTTTATTTATTTTTTGAACATTTGTTATAAACTTTAAAAGTATTTGTTCTCATGTTAGGTAAAGGAATATATTAAGTACAGAGTGTCTTTTAAATGTACAGAGAGTTCTTTTAAGCGGTTTTAGTTCTACTACTTTTAAGCATTGTTCGACAACAAATTTATGGCTTAAGGACCAAATGTATGGCATTTGAGAAATAATTACCCTTTAATTTTTTCAGGCAATTACACATATTTTTATATTTTTTAATCAAACTTCCTTGTTACAGATTTAATAAATAATATAAATTTTTCACCTAAGTAACCTAATAGAATATAATTAAATTTAAGAATATAATAAAAAGTAGCCTTACAAAATGTAATTAAATGTAAAAAAATCTATTAGGTGCTTTTGTAATAAATATGTAAAACACAAGTTTGTTCATTTAATGGTTGAAATGAATAATATAATGTTATTTTTTGTAATTGTATATATGCTCTAATACCTTAATAGATTATTTTTTAAAAATCGCTTGCATGCATAAATAACAAATGATGCATTTTTTAAACTAAGCTAGATAACATTAAATTTACATAAAAAATTATGTTTCATGCCGTAACCACTCTCCTTTCCTAAGATATATGGGTTATTTAAATAAAATTTTAAAGCCATAGTCATATCGACAAAATTTCATAAGATTCATCTTTATTTTGATGAAGAAAAAAAAATTCTAAAAAAAAATTTTATTTCACAATAAATTAAGATTACATTACACATATCTGTAAAAAGTAATTTTTAAGATATGGAAAAAAAAAAGAATCATATTTTTCAGTTAGTTGGCTATCTGTTGATCACAAAAGTACACAAGTATTACAAGTGGTGAACTTCAACATCTTTTTTTCCAGTGGTTTTTTTATAAAAGAGTTTCATATTTCAATCTAAAATAATCACCCTTTCAAAAAAAGAAGAAAAAAAATGAAAAATACATAAGTTAACAATCGAAATCGAATGAGTTTCAAAAAGGAAAATTTTTAAAATTTATTCAAATAATAGAAAGTAAGAGGACACTGTCTCAAAAAATCATTAAGTTTTTCAACCCTTAAAATCAGTTAGGTTAATAAAACTAATATTTTCCAGTCGGTGTCATTAACAAATCAACGAGGCTGTTTTAGAGATTTCAAGTAATCAAACTGTTTTAAAAGAAAAAAAATCTGATTTTTCTTAAATAAAAAATATTTTCCTCGTTTAATCATAAAAACCATTCTAATTTCATACTATTTTATTTTCATGTGGACATAAAAGTAGAATAAATGCCTATTTTTGACCCTCGTTAAGATAAGAAACTTAATTCCCACATATATTATTAGAAATGCGAGAAACGTTCTTTGATGAAGTTTATCGAAAGAAGTAAGGTTGAGGGATTTTCGGTGGAGATCAAAGTTATTTACGAAAGTGGTACGCCCTGTTTTTTTGTGTACCAAAAATTGAATTATTTCCTTCGGTTTAAAAAAAAGACTTTTTTAAAGAATATTTTATTTATTTCTTTTTCAGTTTTGTATCGGATAGGTCGTTCATGAAGGAAATAGGTTATATTTCAATTAACAACAGAATGTAGATAAATTGTGCTCGAGGCATTTTGAAATAATTATACAATATGGGCATTTTAGCTTGTCTTAAATGTGTGGTCTTAAATTTCGATTTACCATAAATATCAACTGAGAGAAGGATTCTGATTGTAACGGTCAGAAAACGAAGAATACTTGTATTATCATCTAATAAAATTTCTGAACTCTAGCTACAGGGAAAGTGATAGGAATTCCGATTGCGAGAAGCCATATATAAGTCTTTTGACAGATAAAATATGCAAAAGCGTACACGTTATCAGTTCTTTAAAAAAGTTCTTCTTTACAGGTTTTTGGTTTTTCTTAAAATTGATACACTGATTTGTAAACAAAAAATTAAATTGATTTATAGTTGTACTTTTAAACCTAGTGTGCACATAAGTTGAATAGAAATTATGTTTTTTTTTTAATTTTTAATGCGTAATTGTACCCTTAAATTTTCAATTTAAAAACTGACACCGAATTGAGTGCATATCAGTTTCTACAAAAATAAAAGAAATGAAAAGTTATGTTTCTCATTTATTAATTTTATAAACTATGTAGTACAAGTAGTAAAAAAAAAAAGAAAGAAAAAAATTTATTCTTTTAGACGTTAGTCACTCACTTCGAACAAACCACTTTCGTAATATATTTCTATTAACGGCGAACATTTATCCCACAATTTTTAAAAACGATTCGCCCCACATTTTTTATTTTAGATCTGATTAAATATATTTTCCCAATTTTAGCCTACTTGTTTTTAAGATATTTACTTTATTTTCCAAGTTTTAAATTATTTATTTAAAATTTTTAAGTTATTTTTTTGGATTCTCTTATAGAAATTTTATAACTCATTAGTTTGATTGAAAAGTTGTTCAAAATCTAACACAGTTCTGATTATTACTAAATATATAGAAAACATAGATTAATTAGGCTAAGGTTGGAAGTAGAAATGTAATCGCTTCGGCTAGAGCTCCTAAAACTTAAAAGAACTTAAAGAAATTATAATTTTTTTCTGAATAATTTAAAGGAATCGCGTCAACCACTTATATATTTGTTATTTAATCATCTAATTGTGAGCCAATGGACGCTATTAACACACTCTATTACAACTTGTCAAATAAATCATACGTTACATTCAAATTAAACAAAAATAGGATAATTCGTTTCAAATTAAATTTATTGTGCAAATGGGTTGAAAGAATAATTTCTAGTTTCAGGGAATAGGGACATAATTACACATCGTCTATGAATGGAATTTAAATACACTTCTCCCTCAGTGTTATTGTTCAAAAACAGGTTTTTTTACAGACATTCCACCCCACTTCCTCTGACCTCGAGGATGCTACTTACCAAGAAATTTACCTCAAGCAAAGCTCATATTCTTTTCGTTCCTGTGTTGAACATAAAAAAGCTACCTATAAGTACCTAGAACTTAGATTATTCGCGTGAAAGTTTTCAATAAATCAACGATTCTTTCTTTACACAATTTTTTTCCAATAAAACTTAAATAGAAAATATAATAATTTTTGTAAAAACAATTAAATAAACTATCTTAATAATTGAGTGTTAGGGTTTTAATAAGTCAAGTACAAAATTTTTTGAAAAGCCTTATAATTTAGAACTTCTAATATTTTTCAAATCGATATGTAACTTAAAGTTTCTGTGTCTTTTAGTTCCAATGCTAATCGGTGGCGTAACTAACTAGTGGAGAACAAGATAGGACTCCTATCCCTGAGCACCAATATCTTGAAAATGATTAAAATTAAATTATAGACTAAAATGCTCTTTTTTAAAAGTTTAATTAGCTAATTATAAGCCTCATAACTTCTTCAAATTTCTATTTTCTTTACCAAAAAATTGAACAAGATGTTTATTATTATTGATGTTTATTTTGCATGAAGAGCATTTTCTATTATTATTTTTTACAAATTGGTAATATATTCAATGGAAAATGTCTTTAGGAAAACCGCATATCGTTCAATAAAAAATATCAAAGTATAATATAAGAACTACAACAGTATAATATACACTGTTAAATTTTAAACTAAATCGAATTAAAATTGATAAAGTTACTTAAGAATCACTGTGTAAAGCTGCAACATTTTATTCAAAGAAAAATTTAAAAAATAATTACAATTGCGTTTTATTTAAGTTTTAACCATAAGTAGAGCAAAAACTTAATTTGGCCTTGGATGCCCAGTTAGTAAAAGTTCATACGCTGGTATTTTATTAATTTCACAAAATCATATGACTCATTGAAACTAGCTTGCGTACAGCCGAGAAAATCTTTTATTATGTATTTAGATTTTTCGGAATAAAAGATACAAAATCAAATTTTGCTCAAGCCGTAATTTCTACATGAAGTAAAGATAATAAATAAAATTTTATTTCATTTACGCTAAAAATGCATTTAAATTTTTGACGTGGCATTATTTTATTATAAATTTTAATAATGCTATTTGCTGCTGTAAAAATTACAATCCAAATATTTATATATATATCTGTGTGTACACACTATTTTTAAAAATTAAGTTAAAGCAAATTTAACAAAAATGAATTTATAAACTGCCAAATTAAACGGTTTTTGCAAATAATCTGTAATAGAAATTAATTTTTCATGTAACGCTTTAGAGCAGGGTTTCTTAACCTGTGGTTCATGGACCCCTTAGGGGTCCATGCGTCATACTTTGGGGGTCCACCGACTATTTTTAAGACGATTGGATCAATAATATTTAAATAACATTGATCTTTTTTTTTCTTCTAAAAGATGAAAATACATACATATTTGAAACTAGGTGATTGAGATACCCCAAATTCAGTGCGGACCCTCTAATATCCCTGTCATATTTTTAACATTCGCCACCAACCGACTTTCAGTTTGCAGCAGCAGGGCAACCCCCTGATTACGTCCGATTTGTTATTTTTATAATCCTCTATCAACCCCTCATTTTTTATGAGCCGTCCCTTTGCTCTTTTCTCTTAGATATGCCAGCAATCCTCCATAATGTGAGGAAAAGAACATTCGCAAACCATAAAAAATTTTTACATTTTCAAAAACACAAAGTAGCCTTCGAATTTTATTTCAATTGAAAATAAAGTAAAGTAAAAATAATTAATGATTTTTGCAATAATTTTTTTTACAGGGGGTGGTCTGCAACTTCTTAAAATTTTTTAAAAAGGGTCCATTATACCAAAAAGGTTAAGAAACACTGCTTTAGAGTTTTCAACGCTAATCACATATTATGTATCCTTAGCTTCCGAGCTAAAATAATTTTGCCAATTCTAGTGTTTAATTTTTTAAGAAAATCTCTAGCTCACAAGTTATTTTTATTTAAATTCTGTAAAATATATTTTTATTCAAACTTTCTGGGTGTTCTTTGATGTTTTCTAATGTACTAATGTTTGCTAAAAATTAAGTAAAAAAGATATTTTTATTGTGGATTTGAAGTTAATATTCATGTTTAAAAAAAAGTATCGAATTTTTATAAAAAATACAATAACGTACAAAATCTCGATTAAGTATAAAAACGGAATTAATTATCAATGGAAAAAAGAAACAACTCTTTTCTTTTATCACCGAAAGGTTTATTATTATTAATAACTGAATTAAATTGCGATCGAAATTTATACTACTTTCCGACTAGCTACAGTACTCGTATCTCTTCCGGAGCTCCTGAGCTAATTGACAACACAAATCGTTCCCTGATCACAGCAGAGTTTATTACCATTTTATCTGCAAATAGAACAATCACCACTAAATATCTTGAACTACTTCTGAGAACCAAAGTGCTCTAAATGCAACCATTATTCTATTGACAAAACAAGCTGCGTTATCTCCTAGATCATTGGTTCCCAAACTTTTTTGTCTCGTAGACCCCTGCTTACCTGATATTAATTTTTTGTAAATTCATCAACTTCAAATGTATTTTTGACAGCTGGTATAGTGCTACTTACTGTGACAGATATAAATTTTTAACTGTAGAGAAGTGTAGTGTGAAAAACTTAAGAAAAAACACATGTTAATTTTATTAATTAAATTCAAATTAAAACGAGTCAAATTAAAATGTATTATCTGTTATATAAAATAACTAAGCAATAAATAAATGCTTTTAGAGGGAGGGATGAACCTGATACTTTAATAAGTAATCATCAACATTTGGCATCAGTTTACTAAGGTTTAATCTCAAATCTCATCAGTAAATGACAGGGCCGGATTTAAGCTTGGTGGAGCCCTTATAAGTTCAATTCTATTTCTGTACACCTAAAGTAAACTGTCATTATTTTTTATTGTTGAGTATTAACATTAAATTTTTTAAAAAATTTGATATTACTTTATTGTTAAATATATTAATTGTGATGAGACTATAATGTAGAACCTTTCTTTTATTGCACATATTTTTTGAACGATGGAAAAAGTTACAACAGAAACAAATTTTAAGCACAGAGTAAAAATTTGGCATGCTGGAAGGGCCACTATATATTTAACAGAGTTTTTTTAAATTTCATTTTGAATATATTTTATTTGCAATTTTTAATGATTTTTTGCTAATTTTTTCTCAATTGTTTTTTCTTTACGGTTCTCAATTGTTCACGACTACCAATGTTTAACTCGGTAGCCTTGTAATTTTGAACCGAAGCCAGAAGACAAGGGAACTGCTGGATCAGTACCCAGAGGTATTTCTTATGAGAACTTGGAGGACTTTGTGACCCCAACAGATTTAACATGCGTCAGTCACCATTTTATACATGGGTATTCTTCTGCCGGCTGGATTCAAACTCTAATTCTCACGAACACGAGTCAAGAGCCCCATCAACCAGGCTATCCCGCCCACATTTTTAATTTATTTTATAACAGTCATTGCACAGCCAACCCAGTTTCGAGTTTACGACTACTAATATTCAAATCAGTAGCCTTGTCAATTCCCAATCCAGCAGTCCCTACACCCTGGAGCAGGTGAGGGCCGTTATATTAATACTGTTTGTAAAAATAAAAAGAACATTTCGTAAGCTGATATTATTTAATTGATGTTTACATTAAAAATATTTCTTCATTACTTTTGCTTTCTTTTTAATTGTTTCAAGTACATTTGTTAAATTTTAGTGCAAGAATAAAAATTGTCATTATTTATGTAAATTTTTGGCTTATATTTTTAAGGATTTATTAAAGGGTCTATTAAATATCAGAGAGAATAAATGTAATACGGGTTTGAATTATCAGCTCGTCTCTTTGTGTATAGTGGCTAGGATGTGCAAGAGCAGCATCCAGTCAAAACGAGCATTTAACATATCAATGAAACACACTAATGCTTTATATCAATTAGTTTTAGATAATTACAATTGTAGAATATGGAATGAATTTTATTATGGAATGGAATGTTTTAAAAGACAACTATCTGTTAATGTTAAAAATTTTAATCAACGAAAAAACAGAACCAATATTGGGAATAAATGTATTATTTTTAATTACTGATAAATTTTGTGACAGAAAAAAAATTAAAGCCTGATAGATTTCAGAATTTTAGAAACGCCTTCTAGTTTTACCAATCAAATAGGTTTCGATGTCTTTCATACCACCTGTCTCATTTGTGATTCAACATTATCATTTCTGTTTCGTTCTTACTTAATATTAATATGATTGCGACAGTTAATTTGCATACCTCTTTTACTACATTTTTCGAGGAGTTTAAAAATACAATATTGAGGATTTTAACTGAAATTTGCTTTTTTTGTATGCCTCTTTCATTACGTCATCATCACATCCACACGCAACTGTCTCCTCTAAATAATGCTATATAAAATGAGTTTGCAAAACAAACGTGTGTAGTTATTTAATTTCATATTGAAAAGTAATTGTTTTTTGAATTGACAATTTCAGTCATTTTAGATATTTTTAAGTGCTATTTAAAACTGCTGCATATCACATGAAAGCATTGAATATATAATTTGTACACTTTTAAAGTAAAACAAAAGGAAAATTCTGATCCTTAGAAACAGATATTAAATAGTCTAATGATCGAATGAAGGGGTTAAAAAAAAAAAACTTTTTTATCTTTTAAACTAAAAAATTTATTTATAAATAATTTATTAATACTTAAATTGCTTGAAAGATGATATGTTTCATTCTAATGACAATGAAGTTTTTTGTTTTATTCAGTCATTTATTTATATTTATTATGTCCGATAATGCAGAAAAGAAGCATTTTGGGCTTCTGAGGGCCCTTGTCATCTCGGGGCCCCAAGCTACAGCTTATACGTAAATCCGGCCTTGGTAAATGATGTCCAGTCTGTTTCTTTCTTTTTTTGTTAGGAGATTAGCAATTAAATTAGAAATGTTTTAAAGCATTAAGCTAATGCATTACTATATTATTTCATATTTTTAACGAAAGCTGCTTATTATTTCTTGTAACAGCATATTCCATTATTCAATATTATGAATATTTCGTTTTTTTGTTTTTTATACTTATTATTTAAAAGATAAATACAGAAAGCATCACTATTAAAGTAACTTAAAAAATTATTAAATTAAAGATATTAAAATATGAAAAAATTATCAGTTTGTGAAACTAACAAATCTTCTCTTTTTTTTTAAACTTCAATTTATTTTAAACGATTCATTTCGCAACAAGTCACTACTCACAATTATGTGAACCAAATAAATAATTAGGTGATCAGCAAATGTCGTCGAATACGGAATAAATTATTCGGAAAATCAATAAAACAATATGTTTGTTTCGTGTCCTAATTTTTTTTAAAGTACCAATTTTTCTTTACTTAAAGAAAAATAAAATAAAACTCTTTTTGGATTGTATAAAAAGTATCAAAGTCAAAACTTATCTTAATAATTACTATATTAATATAAATTTGAGGTCCACTTTTATTTTCGATGTTGAGCTGGAATAAAAGATTTTTACTGATGTAACGAATGTTTGAATTAGAGTTGTACCATATCCTAAAATTTTACTGGGTTTGAGTACCCCATAAATAAAGAAAAGAAAAGAGAGACTTTGCAGTGAACGAGCCAGTAGACAATGCCAACCTTCATCTATCAAAAGGTATCTCAAAATTGAATCAAGTTATCATGTCTTACATATAAGTGAATTGATGTTAAGAAATAGTAGTGGTAGTTACGCCACAATTCATCCCCTCTGTATTTGTGAAAGACCAGGAGAGCTGGATTAAGGTCACCAGGTTTTGAGCTTTAGCCATGAGAGTTGTATTAAGTTCATGGCTGTGTAGTGAATCGATGTTTAATAATCATATTGGTAGTTACACCACATGTTTTTAATAAATTTTGTGATTTAAGTCTGTTATTAAACACACCAAAATAAAATTTATAATTTTAGTTCCAAATTGCATAACCTAAGGTAAAAATATAAATAGAGACAAGTTTCCTAATATAGTGAAGATTTCATGGAGAGGAGGAGAGGGAATCCATCAAAGCTAAAAAATAATCATCTCACAAAAAAAAAAAAAAAAAAGAAATTATTCAATTTAAATATCAAAGAAAAAAAAAATTTCAACAATTTCAGTTCAATTGTTACAACTTTGATCAAGACATAAAAAGTACATCCTAAGAAATGAGATTAGAAATATGATTTTCATAACCATATAACATATATTTTTGGTCTCAATTCCTTTAATTTAAGGAAAACATTTTAATTTAACTCATCATTTTGGGTAAAAATAAGGTAAATATTTTGAATAAGAGGTAAAAACAATTTACCATGACAAATAATTTTAATAAAATGTTTCTGATGGTCAATTGAGCTAATACAAAAAAAAAAAAAAAAAAAAAAGTCAACTATATTTCTGGACTGCATTTCATAATTAGTGGTTACATTTAAAACTTTTGTTACATTTAAAAGAATAAAGTTTTTTTTTTAAAAAATAAAAACGTAAAATAATTGCCAAAGGAAGTAAAATTTTAAATTATATAAAAACAGGAAGACTGAAAAAGAATTTCGTAGTTCGAACACAAAACCTAACTTTCGTCACTATTTGTATAATAACATTTACAGGATTTAGATTGGTCATTTTATTCAACCATATCACTATATAAAATTATTTTGAAAAAAGTAGTAAAGAATATTTGCAGAATTCTAATGCAAAGAGTGTTAATTTAAACCTCTTTAGGCTTTGATCGAACTGCTGCAGAATTTTTAAAGTTTTTGCTATCAGATAAACAACACTAAATATGTATAATGGTTATTAAACAACAAATTATTTAACATTATTATTTATATATGGTACAATTTGAAGGTTTCATGGAGCTTTTATTAACAAATACTAGCATCTTTTTACATTTATCAGTTAACTTTTGACATCAAATAATTTACATACATTTCTTTCCTTTTTGTTACTTTAGATACGACTTTTAATATTGATAAAATCAAAATTTAAAAAAACTTAACAACACTGTGAATATAGGGATAAATTCTGCATTAAAATTTTTCTTTTTTCTCAAATGAATGTCTCAAGAAAAAAAAGAATCATGCCAATCCTGAATAAAACTGAAGTTATATAATCGAAACTATCGAAAATAGATAAACTTTTTTTAAACATTTTCTTAATCAGATGGAATGAAAAAAAAGGTAAAAAAGTCATCTGCAAAAGCACTGGTAATACAATTCTATTCTACCATTTAGCAAAACTATAAAACATCAGTCATTATTAGACAATTGTGTTTCCTTTAAAAACTGATATTTTAAAATTGAAGCAATAAACAACATTTATAGACTGCATGTTTTAATATTAATTGATATTAATAAAAAACAAAGGCTTTCAAACTGAAGGTATTCAAATTATAATTTGACATAATTAAATTTAACCTATCTTATATAAAAGGGTTTTAATAATCTTAGTTGGACGGAAATAAAAGTATTATTCGAATTTCAAAAGCACAAACAGAATAATCATAAATTTTTAATACATTCAATTAAATGCTACTGCTTTAATGTCACTTATTTTGAAGGATATACTTATACAAAAATCTTCTATATTACATTTAAAAATGTAAATACTTTCAAATATTTTTTTATAGTCATAAACATGGTTAATTTGAAAAACCAAGGGCTGAAGGCACAAAAATCACGCAGTGTGTACTCTACTCAATGCCATTATTTCAAAGGAAGTGTGTATACCTTGCTTATGTAGAAAATTTCTTTTAATAGGGTGCAGTAGGAATGTATACAGGAGCATGGCATACTGTCGTTTGATTGTTTTTGTTATGATAATCATAAATTAAGCATTTTTTATTAATGCAAAATTGCTTAAATTTTTTCCAATATTCAGCTATGTAATATAATTTAAATATAATAAAATTTAAATGGGCAAAAAATTAATAAATGTATGTGTATGCATAAGGTAACAACTCTTATTATTATAATAAACTTTAAATTATGTTATAAAATAAACAAATAAATAAAAAGAGTGAAACCACTGTAATCAGGTTCTAGTTAAAATTAGTTGCAGTTAAAATAAATTGCAAAAGTTCAACATGCTATTTTCAGAAGAAGAAAAAAGAAAGATCATATTTATAAAATTTGTAAATTTTAGTTCTCTCAAATTGCAAAATTTGCCATCACAATACTGCTTTTTGAATAAATAAAATACTCAAAAGTAAAGCTATATTTTTTAATTAAATTATCCGTACTCAAAACTCTATTAGATGCTTTTGAAGAAAAAATGCTTGCAAATTTTAAAATTCTTTTGAGAAATTCCAGTTAGTCCAATTCCAGTGCCATCAACACTTAATACACAAAAAGAGAATTTAACACTTTAATCGTTATATATATATTTTTAAAAAAGTATTAATACTAGGTCATTAATTAACAGGATCATCTATTTTATTTGATAATAATAATTTCCAAATAATGCAAGAATGAAATTGATTTTTCTAACATTAAATACAATTTTTTAAACTTCCGATTCTTGAGAAAACAAAAAAATATTGAGCTCTTATTCGTTTAGAAAATATAACGATTTTGATAGAAATATTTTAGTAGCGTATAAATATTATTAAAACTAACTAGCAGATAATTTTATTTGAGACATTTGCCAGAAATTTCAACAGAGTATGTAGATTAAATTATTCTTATGTCTCTAAGTTTTAACATAAGAAATACGATGTTTTAACACCTTTGCATATAAATTTCCAACGATTTTTCTTTGGTTCAACTTTCAAGTTTATTTCGAATTTAAATGTGAAGAAACAACATAAATGAAAGCTACGTGATATCAATGTAAACATTAAAATTGCTGATGCTAGTCGCTAAATCCTGAATAACTCTCTTTCAAGCGCGTTCGTAAACAACTGAAAAAACAAAATATTCTGATTTTCGATGCTGGAAAAATTATTAATTAGTGACTTTTCTCCCGAACAGTTAAACAAATTAAATACTGAATAAAATGTTTTAAAACTGCTATTGGAATAAAGCTAACAATCTGTATTAATACCTAAAACAAAAAGAATTTGCAATTAATGAGAATATAAATAAGTATTTTATGCTTTTTTTCGCAAATTGTCCTCACTAGCGGTAAATTCACATTTCTCGTAGCCTTTTAGCGCCATCTAATTTCCAAAACCAGAACTACAAAATCAAATGTAAAAAAACTTTTATATGCTTTTAAAAATAATTCACAACCTAATTTTGCAAAAATAAATATTTTAGGTTCTGGCTAACAAGATTTTTAAACGTCGTGAAAAATTTCGAGATCCTTAGTACGCTATTTAATCTGTGTAACTGTTCGGCGGTTTTTAACATTACAGGTATACGGCTTTAGGACCACCTTATGACCTTGAGGCTGGGAGTTCAATCCCCAGCTGTGACGCAGGAGCATTTATTTCACACTAATTTTTAAAACATATTTGAAACTTATAATTCAAGTATCAAAAGTTTATTTTATATTTATATAGGTATTTTATGGCAAATGCTTTCAGTAATAAATTGGAAAAATACTTTTTATATAAATTTTTATATAAAAAACCATAAATATTTTTGAATCAAACATTTGTTTTTACCTAAATCATTCTGTACTTATGATGTATTTATTTTGTATTTACAATCGTTGTAAATTTTATGTCCAATTTATTACAAAGAAAAATATTTAAAAAAAAATAATAATTTAATAATTTATTCTAGGAAAACTTTCATTCGGTAATTTATTGTGGCTTCATATTTATCCATCACGTCTTTGTTTTAACCCTTTATATCACCGTGTTGCATATCTGCAACATACACAAAAAGCCTATGTCTTTGCCCCAACAAATTTTGAAAGACGATTTCGGCGATTGTCGGCCAAAACCAGTGCGCCAAGATGAAATTGGGCAATTGGGCACTGGCCTAATTGGGCTAACAAAAGAGTCAGATGCAAATACCCAAAATGCAAAGAATTTGCACAAACTATTTGTGAGAAATGTGGTGTAGGACTTTGTTACAACAAAAGTAACAACTGTTTTAAAAATTTTCATACGAATTAAAATTTTTGAATCTTTCAATCTTAGTGCCATTTTTCACAATGTAGCAGGAATGCAACAAGCACTTTTTGTCATTTTGCATAAGGGTGCAGAAATGCAACAATCAATTTTTTTCCATTAATTTTTCTTATTTTATGTTGTAAATTTTTTTATTATTTTTTTCATGCTTAGAATGTGTATTCTAATGTATGAGTAATTTTTATTAAAATCAGAGATGTTGAGATATGAAGGGTTAATTAATAAATTTATTTTTTAGTCTAACGGTACCCAGTTTTAATTTATCATTTTGTTAATAAAAGTTTCTTATAAATAAATATTTGTTGCAATTTTTTTTTTTTTTTAAGTGAAACTTTCAATGCGACTTCCAACAAGGTTGCGTTAAACGTTTAACGCTGAATGCGTGGCACTCGTACGCATGCGCGTAGTATACCTGTTTTACAGTCAGAGCTTTGTTGCCTAGTAACCTAATAAAATTATGCATTCCTCTTTTGAATTAGTCAATGGGTTATCTTAAAATATTCATTGCTGACGACTTTCTTTTTAGCTGTGGCCTGTGATCCTTGCAGGAGATTTTAATGTGAATTTCTCGTTACCTGAAGCTGAAATATTATTAACCTTCCTTAAAGACAAATTTGGATTGGAAATGATAAATGGTAGGAATGATCCAACAACCAAAAGGGGAACTACCATTGATGCAGTTTCTGCAAGAAATATTGAAAAAATAGAACTCAAACATTTCACATCTTACTTTAGTTATCATAATTCCATTGTAAATGTTACAGATTTGGATATTTCTCCACTTGAATTTGATAATTAAAAGATGCGATCAATTGCGAATTGTAAGCGATGTTAATAAAGTTTGTCTTAAAGAAACAATATGATTTCACTAAAAATCAATTTCTACCCCTTCCTATTTTCATTTCCACATTACGAAGTTTCACTTATTCGGCGAGGAGGGACTCCACGCACTATTTTTTTAAATATCAACTGCTTTTAATATTTTACATAAATTGATGCAATATAACACACGACATAAAATTTCTTAGCAAATTTCTGATTTAAAATATAAAATTTTATTTCATATATCATACTTTTTGTTTTGCTGAAAATGAGGGTTGATACTTACAAAAAAAGGAGTAAGTAAAACTTATTTTACTAAATATATTGTTCTTAGAAGTATGTATATATACTTTAAAGACATTAAAGTTTATTTTTTTATGAAATATCTCTTTTTTACTTATAATATATATTCATAACTTTGGTTATGTTTATATTTCGATATATATTTAATTTTTATATCTGTAATGCATTTATTTTTATCATTAAAACTATTCACCAGATTATTCAGATTTTAGGTTTTATGAAAAAGGTAAAATTTTAATCTGTAAATTATAGTAATGCATCTTTGCAAGGCATCAAATTATTAGTTGCAATTTGTCTGATTTAGAAAATATTGTTTACGTATTCATAATTAAATAACAAATTTTAAAATTAAAAGAAAATAATAAAAAATAGATATTTCTTTCCAAATTTAATGATAGACTCAAGATCCGTTCATTAAAAAAAAAAAATTTCTGTATGTCATAAAATTAGAGATTCACGCCCTTCCCCCCCCCCCCCCACAATTTTAAATTTAAACACCTAAAGTAAAATAAATGTTCATTTTTATTTTCATTTCTACGAAAACTATAATTATCACATTTCAACTAACATTGAAGTAACATGTCTGGCAACTGGGGCTTCAGAAACCAACGATATAGATCCGAATCCATACCATTGGTATTTTTTGCGCAACTTGGGGGGAGATGAAATCATCCATGGACTCGTAATTTTATGGCTCCTTTTCTTATAAGGCAAGATCCCGCAATGAACTACGATCGTAAGACGCGATTGGCAGTAGATACCCGAATTTAAGTATCACTGGCAGTGGTTATTGGGTGACCACATTAATCAGTCTGCGAAGGGGCTGCGGGTGTGTGGTATCGGTCCTCATTAAACTGTTCTTTCGTCAAATGTTTGACTTCGTATTCTGATAATCGGGTTCCAAAGTGGAAGAGCTATCTCCTCCGCAGATGATCAAAATCAGGATGGCATGTCTTCGGATCATCCTGAATTATGCCTTCCAGACAGTCACCCATAGCCCATTAGGAAGCTCTAGTGCGACGTAAAAAAAGTGCTACTTCTCATCTAATGTGTATATCATTTATTCCTCCTCAAATTGAGGTATATTTAGTATTCACTTTTCGTACAAAATTTCATTGCCTCGTTACTTTTTTTATAACAAATTATAGGGCTCTCAATCTCCATCTCAGGCTATATGACATTACTGTTAAGATGTAGAATCGGGGGGTCCCTCGATTTGGCGATTATTTTCGTTCAATTTTGCTGAAACCCCGTTCCTGGTTACCATGCGATTTATTTGCTTCGTTGCTTTCAATGATGTCACCTTCGGGTTGTTGCAAATTCTGTTAATCGTTACGTGACTCGTATGTATACAACTAAAGAGACTCATAATGATATTGACTCCTTATGAGTGTAAACTTCCAATTCTACTAGCTTGACCAAATTCAGGTTGTGATGGTTTATCTCATATCAATGCAGTATGGGACGAAGGATGGTTACTAGTTACCAATGACGATGGCCATAGACCTAAAATGCGATCTTCCTCTGGACCCCAGCTACTGTGGCGGGCATTCTCGTAGAACAGGCCCTCAGACCCCATGTAAATTTAAAACAAATAGCACTTAAAAAATTTAACGTAGTTTTAAATCATATTTTATTGTAACTTATTGCATTTTTAGCATTTTTGCATAATTAATAAAATATTTATTTAAAAAACTTTGTTGAATGAATTATATTGAAATCATGTTAGAACGTCTCGATTTCAACAATGCGAATAACAACTCAGCTTAATGCAAGTACAATGTCTACCTTATAAAAAGGCCATAGCCCTTTTCGAAGTGACTCCTGAAGTTCAATCCTTTTCTTAAAATGAAAATAAAAATACCTCAACATTTATCTTTTAAGCAATATTTTTGTAGCATTTAGAAAACATGTAATTAGATAATATATATATTTTTCCCTTTAAGTTAAGTAATTATAAACAAAATAAACGTGTTTCCTACTATGTATTTTATAGATAATAACATTATGAACTAACAAGAGTAATCCTTTAATTTGTTACAATAAATCAGAGTTTTTGAAATTACACATTAACTACATCAATTAAAAAAGAAAGTGTTTGAAAATTGAATCTGCAGTGTTTAACTTTTTAAATAATTTTTGAAATTGTCTCAGAAAAATTTCATTCTTCTGAAGACTCCTTTTAGAGACCCCTTTGAGTCCCATACTCCAAGTCCGACCATGTCAATGACAGAAGTTTCTGTGGTTATCTTTCAGTATAAAAGAATACTATAGGAAAAATATTATCACATTAATGTAGTGGGAAAAGACTTAACTCATTAATTTTTTTTTTTTTACCATCGGGTTGAACAGCCTAAACAAGAAATGGAATTAAAGTAGTAACTGGGTTTATTTCATTGTCAATTTGAATACAAATTTGTGTTGACTAGATGCAGTATGAGTAGTAAAACGCGCCAATGACGGGTTTTGAACCTGGGAAACTTAAAATCAGATGCAAACAACCATATGATCACTTTTGTTAATTCCTCATTATTGTCAACCACTTCCAGATGCTCCGTTTTTTTAATAAGAATTCTTAATTTTTTCGACATTAGTTTTAAGCAAGAATTACTTCAGCATGATGCAATACTAAAGTATTCTCGTTCGCGCGTTCAAAAATGTGTTTTTCGATAAGCTATTTTCATCAAGATTATCAGTTAATCAGATCAAAAACTTCAAAATTAAAAAAAGTAACAAAATTTTAATTACACAAATCTATTCGTAAAGTAATATTTCTGATGGAAGAAAAACACGGTGAAGATTTACCAGATGGTTCCAAAAATCGTGTCATTGAATCTAAACAAACAAAATCTCTTACAAACCGATCTAATTCTGAATCATTTAGTAATGGATTTGAAAAACAGGCAGATGAAATAGATTCTGAGAGAGAAAAAATAGATTTGAGTGAAGAAAGTATACATTCAACCAAAAACTTAGCCTTCGAAATAGAGTGGGAATCTTCGCCTAATTCTTCTAATTCATTATTTAACACAAGTAAAATTGGCGAGAATAATCAAAATGCTGGAATGATTGATGGTAAAAATGATATAGTGTCAGTAGAATTAGACCGAAAAATACGCCGAATGGTTAAAAAGGCAATAAAAAGCTGTGGAATTCACAAGAAGCGAATGTGTGTTAATGTAAAAATTAAAACTGTCAAGATTAAAAACCAAAATCCTCAAACAAGTTCAAAAACACTTCTTTCATCTCGATTGGTCTTTGGATTCATGTTTATAAATGTGCTTTCTTTTGCTATTGGTTATTGCTATGGATGGATAGAAAGCAATTCAATTCACCAGAGTATTCAATTTAACCCTAAACTCTTTTAGTTATACCATCTCTATATAAGTATGATATACATGAATTATAAGTTAGAGAGGAATGAGATAAAATGAATATAAATTTTGAAATAATTTGTACAGTTTGTTTGATTCATAGCTTATTAAATATAACACTCTATACCCTATAATTTTAATGCAGATAATAGTTATGGCACCCATAGTGAAGTATTTTACATATTTTATAACCATCGTTGAACACCCGACCCAATTTTGAGGAGAAATTTGACTTCGTAGTGGATTTTTGATGGAACTATAACCCACGTTTACGAAAACCACGAAAATCCCCATGGATAGCCTGACTGCAAGAGGACTCTAACCCATGATCGATCTAACACTGAGGATATTTTTTTTTATCAGCACTGTGGTCGATACGAGCCGGGTACGGAATTCCTATCAATCAGTCATCGCTGGGATTCAAAGCCGGGTCTTCTCATTGCGAGGCGAGTGCTCTATCCCCTGAGCCACATCAGCTCAAACATCTTATAATTATTTTTAAAATTTTAGCAACTATAAATATAAATTAATAATTAAAATTCGTCAAAGTGTAGTAGATTTCTGCACAATATATTCGCATTCTTCGTAAATGAAGTGTATTTACATATTTATCTATTATTCCATGTTGCTGCCCCAATCTTCTGCGCCACCAGAGTGCTCTCAGTAGTCAAGCATTATCGCAATTCCTCCAAACACTCTGGAGCGTGGGAAACTCGAGATAGCACTACAAATCTGAAAATATATTACCTTAGGTACGCTAATAAATTTTGCCGACAGTATTTTGAGTTTTAAGACAAAAGTTGTGTTTTCTATATGAATATGTATCCTCATTTTCTACATATATTGTAGGTTCTTAAAGGAAATATATAAAGTTATATAAAGGCTTCCTTGTTAAATAATGCGTATTATTATTTTTTAATTCTTTCAAAAAAAATTTTTTTTAAAAAAAGGGGTGGTAAATTATTCCCTGGAAAGCGGAAAAGTTAGATAAAACCGGGTGGAGGAATAAAACTGGCAGCCGATACTTATGTCAAGATTATTGTTCCCATATATTAGAAATCGCATTAGATAGTAGCCATGCTAAAAAGACCATTTACGTTATTATTTTGTCGACGAATTAAATTTATTGCAGAAATTTTGATTTTTAAACCAACGATAATTATCTGTCGTTTTTAATTTCTTTGAGATTTATTTTTGCTAAGTCCAATATTTGATAATATGCCGGGTTGTACGAAAGGCTTTAAAATAGGCAAAGACACAAGAAGTTTTGATGCTGTTACAGAGCGTCAACTGAAAGGATTGGCACAGAAAGTCTGTGATTCTCTGACTTTTATTTCCATTTTTATATCTGAGTAATTAAAACGTGTTAAAAGAACTTACTGAGTGTTAAAAGAGCTTACAGCTGAAAAGCAAAATATTTACTTCAACTTCGCCCAAAATTTAAACAAATACCGGTTTTGGAAGTCTACTTGTTCCTCCCCAGCCAGGGCGTGTCACGTAACAGTTCAGTTGAATCTGTTCATAGTTTATACGAGTAAGCCTGTACTATTTAATTCAAAGAGTTTTTATACTATTCGCTTGCACGAGTTTAGATGTTAACCGTGAGTTCAGGACCTGACCCAGCAAGCTTCTCTGTCGAAATCGAAAATGTATCGACTATTCCAATAGATTCTTTGACATATTGGGTGCTCTGCAATCACTACTTTTAATACACATTTTTTAGAATCCTTCGTAAATATGAAGTGAGAAAATACACAGATTGTAGGTTTTAAATTAATATTGGAGCAAGGAGAAGCAAAAACGCTTATTTAACAAATTAATTAGAAGGTGATATTAAAAATAACAAAGCAGTTCCATTGCCGGATAAAATTTGAAAGTGTTTCTAATAGTCTTCTTTTTCCTCTAAATTTTCTACGGTAATCAAACATATTTTTTATGTTTTTAATCTCTCCTGCCTCATTAATGATCAGGATTCGATAACATTACTTAAGAGATTCAATATTTATTAAGCGACCGCTATGTCTATATTTTATAGTTTCATTTCCGACAGATTCTGAAAGTATTGGTAAGACTGATCGATTGCTGCGTATATAACTAGTAAATGGCGTAATTAGCAGTTGCTTTTTGATATTTATTGACGAAATAAATAAATCACCAAACCAAAAAAATAAAATGAAAAATAATCCGTATAATTATGTTAAAGGACACAATTATACTGTAAAAAGAAACCGACATTCACATAATCTATTTGAAATTCAAAATTCTAGAGCAACTCTTATTAAGATATTTTAAACTTTTGCATTAATTTCTTTATTACACATTTTATGTGAAAATTTCCTTCTTTCTTCAGATCTTTAATTACGCTGAATTGAAACATTTATGAAATTCAAAATTCTAGAGCAACTCTTATTAAGATATTTTAAACTTTTACATTAATTTCTTTATTACACATTTTATGTGAAAATTTCCTTCTTTCTTCAGATCTTTAATTACGCTGAATTGAAACATTTATGAAATAGAGCCTGATTATTTTTGACTGCTAAACTAGTAGTCCAGGTAAATACGTGTATAGCTCGTTCACCAGGAGTTGGCACTTGGCTCCGCCTTAATCACGTGGTATGCGACGATACTATTTCGCTATTTTCAGGAGAAGATTGTGAGCAATCCTGAACAAGGTTGCCATTTGGCAATCGTATGGCAAAAATATTTATTTCGCAAACTTCATCTTCATTTTTTTTAGCATTAAATATTTAATAAATTTGATGATATTTCTCTCTTTTAGTGAATAGTTTGTCCTTTTTGAGACATTTTGCTGGGAAAACAGCAGTTTTTAAATTTAAAATATATTTAACTATCTAGAGAAACGAAAGGTATAATAGCAGATGATATCAGTTAGTGAAATCGTTAGTGAAATCGTAGTTTTTCAGAATAAACAGGTTTTTTTTCTTCAATAAATTTGGATTCTTGGTCCTAAAAAAAGATGAGACGAAACGTACAATATGGTCCTAATGGTTCGGTCAGGAATACGATCAAAAATTTGGAGCTCTTAATGTTTTGTTTACTTTTTGCATTTGTCCCCATATTTCGAGAGCTTTTTAAGTGAATCAAAAAATTTTGCTAACAAAAATAAAGTAGCAAAAATTTTTTTTTAATAATTATTCATTATATTTAATTATTTTATTTAATAATTGGCGATATGAATGGACTACAAGTGGTACAGAGCAGAATTCTTTACCTATGGCAACGCTTCGCACGCTTTCACCATTGGTCGTGGAAATTTTTAAAAATATTTGTGACAGTTTAATACAAAAAGTATTAAGAAAGGGGAAAACATCGTAGTACATTCCTATACAACTGCGAAAAGGAGGAGATAGAAGGGGAATGGGTCAAGCCATGGAACCGGTCTTCTCCCCACATGGCGTATTCGAGCGTTGCGATGGCGAATAGTCGAAAATATTTTGAATAGTTCCGCTTGCTTTATTAGCGATCTCTGCGTCATCTGCGTAGGACATTTGAGCCTCTCTTATTCCTTCTCCTTCTTTAGATTTTCAAAGCCGTTTTTTAATGTTCTTTCGCGAACGCAGTTTTCAGTTTCATATCGTTTTTAAAGATTGGTTTGAAAATCAAGATAAAAAGCTAACGCTAAAAGTGAAAACATGTGAAGTGTTGCCACACGTAGAGAGTTCCATTATGCGCCATCTGTATCCAATTTCGATCAATACCAGAGATTATTTAAATATTTTTCGTTAATCAGAAACCTAGAAACAACTCAACTTCTGTGGAGCGCGAGTGTCAAATTGGAAAGTTGTTCTTGTTTTCTCATTTATTTAGAATTTACAGAGAGTTATTCTATTTAAATAAACATCATGTAAAGAAAGCATCATTTTAAAAGTAACAAGAGGACTCTGTATTTTAATTCAGGGTAATTTTAATTCATTAATTGTCCTTAGCTACGTTAGTTACTTATCATTTATCAAGACACTTTGATTGCTTTTACAAAAAATTGATTTTTAAAATTGTACATCTAATTTCTTTTTATTAAACTTTATTTTGTGGATAAAATCAGATTTTCATAAGTATTTCACTTGTTTATTACAGTATGCATGATCTAAAAAATGTTGTAAGTTTCGTAAAATTTTGAAATTTGTATTTTGGGAAGTTCCATTTATTCAAAAGTTAAAAATGTTTCATAAGTGCAGAAATTTTATTTCAAATTTAAATGAAATTTATTCTCTTACAAATAAGTTTAGAAAATTTTAAACTTTGATTATTCTTTCAATTAAAACAATTAAAAATCCTCAATTTTATAGTAATAAAAAACAGTTTAAAAAAATTGAAAGTTTTTGTTACTTAATTTTCCCTTTTTTACTACTTTTAGTGATAATACCTAATTATTTGCTTCAAAAGCTCCAGTTACAGTTAATTCATCGTTTAGTTATTTGTGTGTAAGTGAAGTTATAAAGCATTGGAAATGTTATTAAACTGAGGTATTCAAATTGTTTTGATTTCCATAGTTTAATAAAATGTTTTTGGTATTTTAAACCAATAGGGGATATTTTTTATTTGTTTATTACAATTAACTTGAGGACTGCCATTAATGTTAATTTAGATAAACTTTATTTTGCTGTTGGAGTATTTGTGTAAAAATGTCTGCATTAAACCATAAAAAAACAATTTTTTTTTTTCCTTCAGTACAATGGGAAAAATATTTTCAAAGGAAGTAAGGTTTTCTTTTTGCTCGACAGACTACTCATAATCATACAACTCAGAATTAAGATATCAGGTACAGACAAATGATCAAGTTTTAGCAAAAAAGCTTTACTTCAACCAATTCAATACATTAATTTAAATTGAATGATTATTTTTTATTGTTGATTTTACAATTTATAATTATTTTAAGAGAGATTGATTGAATTTTTTATTGATTTTTCATTATATTAAAATTTATAGTAGTTATATTGCATTAGTTTAACACTCTTATAATAAATTCTATCTTAATACTTTTTTCGATTTCTTATATTGCAAAACTAAGTTAAAATTTAATTCAGTTTCTTATATTTGTAACAATAGGTATTGAATATAATTTTTTCCACAAAAATTATGATGGTAATGAAGAAAAAACAGGAAAAAAAACACACATTTTGAAACGTTATTTTGTTATAAATATATTTTTGAGTATGAAGGCAAGTGTGATTTTTTTTCTTTCTCTTTTTTTTAAATAAGAGATTTTTGTTAAGTTATTTCAAGTAAAAAATATTTCTTATCCTTTGGTTTAAGTACAAGGTAACATTATTTTGTCATTTAAATATTTTTTAAAAAGAGATCGGTGAAATTAATTTTTTGATTTCTTTATTTTATCCAGTTTTTAGTGGTTAATAATGATGCATTTCTATTCAATTATCAATTAATATGAATCATACATTAACATGTATTAATATAGTTTGAAATATATTGCTATGATTTGTTTTTAATAATTTTTCTTTCTACTTAAAATAAATTTAAATTTAATAAAAGATTATTTAATTCCTCATCTGCTTGTATAAACAAAAGTCATATTGTTAAATTTGCTTCAGTTTGTGATTTTGACCCCCAACATTTTGAGATGCTGGGTGAAGTTAACTTAAGATTATTTTTTTAAAAAGTGAATTTTATGGCACTTGGGCAAAACATAATGATGCTGAGGGGAATTAAGTAAAGATATAAATGGCTCCCAGAAAAAAGCTGGTGGTGTAACTCAGCATTTAAAGTAAAAAGATATACAAATTTTTTATATTTGTTTGCTATAAAAAATAAACTAATAAAATTCTGAAAATTTTTTTTTTAAAAGAAAAATAATCCAAGTCATTGATATAATATGTGAGCCATTCTCATGGAAAATGAATTATAAATTTCTGAAAAATTCTGGTCAATAACAGCAGACCCTGGTATTTGGTCTTTAGAGTTGCACTCATGCTTGCTAAACCTGTCTGTTTTTTTTCTTCTTATTTTATTCTCTCTACATTAAATAAATCTTTTTAATTTTATACTAGATTTTCTAAATCTTCTTAATTTTTCCGTCGCCGATAGCCCATTGTGCAGCTCTAGTGCGACGTAAATTAACCACCACCAACCACCACTCTTAATTTTTTACTAGATTTTCTTAGTGTGAAAAGTAAATTTTAAAATTATCAAAGGAAAATATAAGTAAAATTCCCATAAAATTATAAAATTCTATCATATTAAATATTTTATTAATTTTGTTTAAGCATTACTTTGGAGAAATTAAAAAAAATAATAGAGAGAGCAAAGAAAGAAAAAAAAAAAAGGAAAACTCTCTTAACTGTGCACTAAGTACAGTGAATTCGCGATAACTCGAATCTGATAGGACTGATGAAAAACTTCGACATATCGGAAGTTCGACTTACCGTTAGTTTCGGTTTTGGACTTTCAAAATATTGTCGCATTATTTAATTAATGATTATTAATTACAAATCTTCTAAATGCTTACAATATTTAAGATCGTTTTTCTGACAAGCCATTTACGATAAGACTGTTCGAAGCTCTTTATGATACACTGGTCCATCGGCTGCAACTTTGCTGTTGTGTCAATATGCGCTGTGCATTTATCCATAAAGTGTGTCACTTTTCTTTTTTTAGCGAAGAATTTCCGATCCAATTTTCTTACATAGTCTTCAGATAAAACTGACGTCATCGAAAACTTTTTGTTAGACTTGTAATCCAAAGGATACGTTTTTACATTCTTGAAACATCGGGGATTTCGGTATTTTCCAAAAAAAAGTAAGGACAATTTCTCTGTCCCAGACGCATTTCCTCCAACTAGGACAGTCAAACGTTCCTTGCTCATTTTACCCCCTGAGCAGTTTTCATCCTTAAACATCATAGTCTTATTTGGAAGACATTTAAAAAATAAACCCATTTCATCAATATTGAAAACATCATTTTCACTGTATCCTTGAAGTAAATTTGGTAACGTTTCATTTAACCACTGTTCACATACTTCAAGAGGGACAGCTTTAACTTCTCCATGAAGAGTGCGTAAGACAATATTGTGTGTGTGTTGCAAAGGAAGGGGCAAGATATCAGCTCCTAGGCTTTTTCTCTTGCTTTAAAAGATCCAAAAAAAATTGAGTTAAAGGGAGTAAAATTCGAGTAATCGAGAATAATTAACATGAAATTGAAGATAAAAGGGTCGGGACCTCATAAAAAAATCGAGTTATAGTAATATTCGAGTTATCGTACTTCGAGTTATAGCGAATTGACTGTATAAAGTAGTTAATTTAATGCATAATTTCATTTATAGATATTAAAAGCAAAAAAATGGAAAGACCAAGTAGAGGACGCTTTTCACGAAGAACCAGCATTAATGTTGCGGCAATGCTGAACCCAGAGAAGTCGGTTCCTAAATTTGTGAATTCTAAACTAATAGTAAGTTTCCTGTTATCTCTTAATGTGGTAATATTGCAGTAAAGTTTTTTTTAATCAATTAATAAAATTAATCTTTAATATATAATTTGACTGACTTTTGAGACTAAATTTCTGTAATTGTATGTTTCTTTTTGACTACAAAGGAAATTTTTGTCTGTGTAATTAATTTTTTATACAAATAAAATGACCAACTCAAAGATGCAAAACAAGTAATTTAGACGGAGGCAGAATGCTGAATATTTGATCGAAATTAGAGCCCAATATTTGGTTTAGGAATAAAAAACCAATTTTTGCCTGAAAACGAAATGAGAAATCAATATATGTTAATAAATAAGTATTAAAACTTAGAAAAAATATTTTTTGTGCCAACTTTAAAAGCATTAGCCTACATTCAAAAAGTATTTAGCTTAAAAATGACAAAGTGTACTTTTGAGTCACTTTTATTAATTTAATAATCAGTTCTAATTAATCAGTTCTTTTAAACGTGCTTATAAATCTAGATGGCATGTCAAGTAAATCAATCATTAGATCTAAAGTTAATCAGGATGCTTAATTTTATCAGATGCTCGTCTAAATTTAAAATTTGCATCTAAAAGTCAGTTATGTATAAATTAAATTATATGCTATCTTATTATTATGTATACAAAATTGCATATAATTATGTACTATGATTATTTATTCTCTTGGTTAGTCAAGAAATCCTTTTTTAGTACTTTTATTTTAGTTTTAGTAGATTTTTATTTTAAACAATTTATATTTTTCAGGTTTTCAGGCAACTTGATCACAGCATCATAAATGATGAACACAGAAGAATCTTTTCAATACTTTCTTCCCAATTTGATATGAGTGAAGGAGATATAGAAAATTATTCACTTAGTTCTACAAAAGTAAAATTATAAATATTATATTTACGTAGTTTATCTTTTTTACATATTATTATGCTATTTCTTATGATTTAGAGGGTTTATTCGATTAACTATACAGTAAGACATTCATTATTATCTGGATCTTCTTCATCTAAATATTTATTTTAATCAATTCTGAATTTTTTTACCAACATTTTATGTTTCTTTTTCATTAATATGCTGTCTCAATCCAACTTCAAAGGAATATATATATACTTTTTATTACCATAATCAACATTTTCTTTTTCTCCAATGGAAAGTTTTATCTCCACAGTCATGGAAACTTCGTCAAGTCCAGGAAATAGATTTTCGAATAATAGGTTTTTAAGGTAAACAAGCATAACATACATTATTTATTAAAAAAATAAATTTATGATTATGTCAATTTATACTATATTTCCTTATGAGTTGAAAAAAAATAAAAGTGAGCAGATGATAATTTGAACTTTCTTTTTAATGAATGAAGACACATTTTTCTCTTTTTCTCCCCGTTTAGCCTGCAGAATTAGCAGGGCAGATAATCAGATAAAAAATAATATTAAAAGAAAGCCTCAAATTCCAAAAGTCTAATTTACTCTACTTATACTAGTACTCTAATTTAATAGAAAAAAAATTTAAAACAAGGAACAGATTTGATTAATTTTGTTAGTAAAATCATTTATAATTTGAAAGAAAACAAAGCTTGTCTGCTGGTGTCTTTTTCAAATGCTATTAATATACAGCTTCATTAATATTCTTAGTTTATTATTCTCTCCAAAGAATGTTTTGTTTTGTCTTTTCAATAACTTTTTTATTGTGTAAATTGAAGTAGAATAAATGTTCGTGTATTGGAAAGGCAGCAAGAAGAAAGAAAAAAGAATTATTTAACATCTTTTTCAAAATATTGAAAACTTAAAAAATGTTTTTCTTTTTTAAAGCAGAAATAAGATTAGTTTATTTCGATTGCATAAAAATAATCTGTGATAAAATAGTAACTGACCTCTAAAATCTGAATGTTTCCTTTTTTCTGCTTCAAAATAAATAGATTCAATTTTTTTTCAGGGACCACAGTTGTTGAAGCAGTTTTCATCTGAAATGGACACTGTATTACTATTTTATTATAAGAATGGTGAAGAATATACTATTGGTATGCATTTTAATACTCTGTATCTTAACATAAAAAATTTTTTTTGGTTAATTTATTTAAATATTAATCTTGGACTTAGTAGACCATTTTAAAAGGTGTACAGCAATTGTTGACTGAAAAAGAAATTTAGACAATGTAATGATAAAAAAAAAAGAAAATTCTGAAATGTAACTGGTCTCAGCATCAAAAATCATCTAAAAGCATCAAAAATTGATGCTTTTATTCCTAAATTTTTAATTATTGTTATAAAAATGTCTGTCAAAATCTAGAATAACCAAACCTGCATAATCAATGTGTATATTATGTAATCTATAATAATAAAAGGAAGAAATTTTCTTATGTGCCTGTTGCAGTGGTCGGAAGTAGGCAACTACTGTAGTTGCTATTTTTTATTGTAGTTTGTTGTGTAGTGCACTACTTTTTAAAAAGAGTAGTGTAGTAATTTATGCGTTACAAAAAATATTTTGTAGCGATCCCTAACAACTACTTTTCACATTAGCTTAGATAAGAAACAATATTCAGACACTTAGAATCTTTTTAATCTGATTGGTGCAAATCTTAGTGGGTCTGCCAATGAACACGATTAGAAAGCCTCTGTGGTCAATCATCAATAAGAACTACATATGAAGCTCAAGAGCAACAGGTTTTTATTTTATTTATTATTTATATATATATATATATAAAGGTTGGTAGCAGTTGTATTGTTTCTTTCATTGTTTTGTAGAGGTTTGTAATAAAACTCACATGTAATTTGATTTCTCTACTATAATTGTTTCTGTTTTCATAAATACAGAAGAGGGCAGCTACTTTAAAAGTTAATGTTGATAGTACTGAACTGTTTTAGTTAGCGTAGAATTTTATTTTTATGTAATTCAGAAATATGAAAACTGGAATTTTTTAGTAAGCTTTGCCCGAACAAAAAGCTGTCGGTTTCAAAGTCGCCTGTCTCTATTTTGAATTGCTGTACCTTCAAATGCAAATATAAAACAATAAAGGAAACTTGCATATCAATCCAATGAGCATTTTTTGTTCTGTAATTTTTGATGTAGTTAATTTCTTACCGAAAATAAAAATAAAAAACATGAAATACTTAACAAAATTGCAAATATTTGATGAAATATGTTAATAATCTTATGTTTCAATAAGCCTATATGTTATTCAAAGCCATTTTGAACATAGATGTAAATTAAGTTCTCCAGCAAAGTTTGTTTCCTAAAAATAGTGAAATATTAACTACATTTCAAAAGAAGTTTGTAGTCACTATGTACAAGAAATAGTAGTTAAGTACATTAGTGATAAATTAGTTATAAATAACTATAAAAACTTATTTTTTCCGGCCACTGGCGTGTTTTTTTAATAAGTGCAGAACCGTCTGCACTTGAAATTTAGACAGCGAATGCAAGTGGCAATTTTTTCCCCTGATCCTGAAATATGCTTCAAAGTTTGAATTAGTTGGTAAGAACTTATGAAAAATAATTTTTTTTTTCATAGATTTAATATTAGACACTGCTAACTTCATAAACTTCAGACATCTCTGTTTTTTTAAATGTTTAAAAGTCTTATTTGCTAGCTCACAGCTATTTTAAAAAGAAGTTTATTGCACATCTATATTATATAAAACGCTAATACGTACGTATGTATGTATTAATAAAACTGATGATATTTCTTTTCTCGCGCTGGCAACAGTTTTCATTTTTAATTGATTGGATTCGGCGCGCAAGAGCACGTAGTGAGCAACCAGATAACAATAACCAGAGTGAGCATTATCAGGTTGTTCAATTCAGAGTCATGCACTAAAAACATGACAATATTTAATTTAAACTCAATTAGGAATTAATTAAATAATTGAAGTGAGAATGCTTTAAAAGGCCGCTGTTGAATTGATATTTTTCTACCGGGAGCTACCTTAACGTCTGAAAAACGTTTAAGTGTTTGTATTGAATGCATTGAATTTTTTTATATTTCGCATTTATTTATGCATTGAATTTTCACGCTTTAAAATGCAGAATATTAGTGAAGCAATATTTGATAATTTATTTTGCTAATATGTTTCTTATTTAGCTAATGTTTTGATTTTTTCACCATGTACAATCTAAATAGCTAATATACTTTTTTAAAAGCCAATAAGAACATTGGTAGAATTCTTCTACATAAGTGCAATGCTATGTCTTTGATGATAAAATACTATGTCTTTGAGGAAAATATATTATGTCTTTGTGCTAGAACATTGTGTTCATTGGCGAGCGAGCGCAGCGAGCCATGGTTCACGGTGTGAACCACATAGGATTGCGTAGCAATTCTCGCGGGTTGGCGAGCGTTAGCGAGCAGAGGGCGGAGCCTCCTAGTTCTTTAATATTTAACTATTTTTATTCGCTGTGTCTGGTAAACTCCATGATTTTGATGTTCATGGTTTTTCTCAATTAAAAGCTTTTGACTCAGTGATGAGAGCTTTTTGATTTGTTAGATAAAATACAAAATTTCAATTTTTATTTTTTAATATAATTAAATATAGGGCAATGATCATTGTTGACATATTTAAAATATAAGAGCTAATTTGACTTGTTTGTCACCTATGCCCTTAGTTGGTAACTTTCCATTAGTTAGTTTATGGCATTTAAATATTTCTTTTATAGAAATTCGTTTCTATACGGAGGTCACATATAAATTCTTTTCGCGAAGATTCTATATATTTTGTATTTAAGATATTGTTTCAAGTGTACCTTGTATGTGTGACTGCGTGCATATGTATTTTCAACATAATTTTTTCTCTTCCTAGAAAGTTCAACTGGTGTAAAAATATCGATACCTCTGATCCTAACCGATGGCAAATCTAAAGAGATGCTAAAAGGGGATTGTATCTACTTCATGAAAACAGATTTAGATAAGGTAAGTCTATTTTTTTTCTATTTTCTCAAAGCAAGGAGTATTAACTGATTTTGTCTATGAACTTACTAAAGGATGAAATGAAGGATACCTATAATGTGAATTTACTCACCTGTTATTAGTTTTTTGGGAAAGAAGGACTATATTTAAACATATATTCTTGTTATGTTTGGCTAGATTTGTGTGTATGCAGGGGCCAAGAAAGAATTCGTGGCGACGCCTCCTTTCTACCATTTTAAAATTATATGTAATGAACTTATAATGACTTAAGATTTTTAAAGGCCTCTTTAAAGCAAAGAAATAACAAAAAAAGCTAAATGAGTTTTATTAAATAACTGCAACTCTTAGTTTAATTTGATTTTTCACTGTGCTTATTAACCATTTGTTTTCATTACATTTGCATTAAAATAGTACATTGTAAAATGTAATGTGACAGGGTTTATAAATTGTAAAGGAAAGCTTTAGAAAATCATGAACATTTTTATCAATGCGTAATGAGAAAAATTAAACATATTATTTGAAAACAGCAAAAATATCTGAAATTTTTGTTAAATTTAAATAACAGAAAATAGTGCTGAATTGCTTTGCATGAATTAAGTCGTTGATCAAAGAGGAAAATTTTGATGGTTGTGGAGAAGTAAGAAGTGGAAATTAGATGTTGGCATTTTGCTAAAAGGAAATTCATGAGATTTCATCAATTTTTATTAACAACTAAGGATTTATTTCTAAAGAGAAAATTAACAAAAAAGGTTATTAAAAAGTGATATTTTTATTACATTAAAATACTTATATTTTTAAAACTTTGAATTAGAAGTGGAAATATGCTTTGTTTTAATAAAAGCTGATATCCTCTAGCAGGGTTCGTGCGGTCCTAAAATGTCCTAAAAAAGTGCTAAAATTTTTCCCCAACTTTTTTAGGGCCTAAAAAGTGCTAAATTTTCTTCTGAGTGCTAAAAAAGTGCTAAATATTTTTTATTTCGGCGTTTAGAAAATTTTTTTGAGCGATTGGTTTCGCGCCATTTTCGGATTGTTGCTAATCCCGTAGAGGATGCGACGTTGCATTGAGTTCTTGTAGAAGGGGTTGAGAAACCGGGTAAAAGCTGCATGGGGTAAGGGAGATAAAAAGAAGAATGGAATGGAATGCAATTCTTTATCGTCCACGGTAAGGTCGAAGGTCATCCATGTAGGTGATTGTCATTCCGTGTAGTTTAATTCATCGTAACTCCTCTTTTTAATATCGGCCTTCTCTGTATTTGTTTGCCGTTATTTATTAATATTTTTTTATATTTACTTTGTAAATAATGGGGAAATGTGTTTTTAACACATTATGGACGAAAGATTCAAAGACTGGCTTTGTTCTTCAGACAATCGTCACAAAGCTAAGTGCCGTCTTTGCAATAAAGAGTTTGATATTGCCGGACAGGGCGAAGGACAAGTGAAGTCTCATATGAAAGGTAAGTGATCGACTTTTTATATTTCTAATAATTTCGTTCATTGGTATAATATTTTTTAATTATATTTCCTCTTCCTCTCCCCCCACCTCGAACGAACAAAAGTGTATCAAGCGCGTGTTTTTATGTTTGATGGCATTATCGAATTTATAGTTTTGTTTTGAATTATCTTGTTTTTTTTATTTTAAAGAAATTTTGTTAGTGAATAACAATTTTGTTCCTTGTAAAAGTAAGGTGGAATTTTCAGCGAATATGAGCTTTGCTTTATATTGAAAATATAAGAAGAAAGTTTCTAAACAACGAATTTTATACTATCGTTTGCTCTAAAATTGTTTTTCTAATTTCTAACATTTATTCTATACGCATAATTTTTTAAAAAGATATGGGTTAGGGATCGATGAAAGACTGTATGACGTCATCGGAATCCGAAACTAATTTTGACTCGGAATGAACTTGCTTGTCTTGTGTAATAAAATTAAGCGTGTTCTTTAATAAATTGATTTGAGAATACGCATCATTACCTTGGACATGCTCGCGCTTTGTTAATCTTTTAAATAAAAAAGATCGAATTTCTTATTTTTGGCTGTTTTAATTTCCGTAGTACGACAGGACATCGATCAGTTATATTGTTTGTGAAAACGATCACTTAGCTTATATTTTTTGTGCAAAATATTTTAATAATTCTTTTCTTCATTTTTATTACGCTTATAAATTGGAATTCAGTGGATGTTTTATTATAACTTTGTGTTTTTATTTTATAGCCTGGTTGTTATAGATACGCATTAATTGTTTTTCTGATAGTTTAAAAATAAAAAAATCCCTGACGTTTTTCGTTCATTTTTCTTATATCCCATTTTCAACATTTCGACTATTATGCGTCGCCGCTTTTCTTATTTTATTCAAGTAAATTAATATCCTTTATCAATGAATAAGAATAAGAACACCAATTTAAATATAAGATGCTTCATTCTTATTATATTAAATATTTAAAGTGTTCTATTTGTAACAGGGATGAGAATTTTCCTCTTAATGCCTTTCTATACTGTTTTTACTAGCATTTCTTTATTTTCGTATCGTCAAAATTGTAAAATTCGATTGTGTGGTAATGGACAAAATTAATCCGACGTCTTTTTGGTCGGGAAAAAAAAATTCGGCACATGAAATTGAATTTTATTTAAACATGTATTGAAAGATAATACTTCGAAAATAAACTATCAATAAAAATCTCGGAAAAAGAAAAGAATTTAGATGATTTGAATTCAGATTTCATGGTTCTTGAGGAATGAATTAACAGTTCTTTGTGATCGTAATACACTCAGAAAATGAAATAATCCGAATCCTCCGAAACAGAAATAATCGTTTTTTCTACAGCTCGAGATCATTGTTCTAATTTTTTTTTTTTTTTTTACATAACATTTAGTTACAAAAGACGCTCATCCCGCAAAAAAAGAAAGAAAGAAAGCTAACAAGGAACTGCAGAAAAAAAAATGAACAATTAATGCTAGGAAACTAACAATGAATAACTGCAGAAAAGAACCAAACAACTAAAAAGGATTAAAAAAAAAACAAGTTAACAATTAACAAAAAAAAGTAACAGTTAATGACAAATATAAAGATAAATTAATCGAATAAAAAAAGCAAAAGGGATAGAATTCATTTTGTACACCATGTGGTAGGGTGTACAAAATGAATGTCAACAGGGTGTGGCCAATTTATGGTCAAAGGGGAGAGGGAAATCTGGGGGGGGGGGCACAAAGCAGTAAAGCACAGCTGTCAAGATTGATTGATCAGTTTCTCCCAACTTGCATTTCTTTATTTTGTTCATTGGAAATGGAAATGTTTTTACTTTTTTTTTTTCCATGATTCTTTTTAAAAGATAAAATATAGTTATTTATTTCAAGAGAAAAAATTCCAAATAAAAAGAAAATATGACTGATTTTTTTTTTCTCGTATCAATAAAAATATCTTTAGGGGGAAAAAAAAACGGTCGTATTAAGTGCCGAATTAGGGGTCCCATACTGTATAAAAAAAATATTTTTTAAATAACTTTTTTTAATGGCTAAAGAAGTCTTTAAAATTTTAACTTGTACCCATAAGGAGTACTCATATTTTTAACTTATAAATCATGAAAAATAGTATTTTCTTTTATATTATAAATTTATTATATGTATAGATTTTTGGAAAATAAAATGCTGTAAGTGTAAGATAAGGGAAAATAGATTTTGTCCTGTTTTTTTTTTTTTTTTTTTTTTTTTTTTTTTTTTTTTTTAAATTTAAATACTTGCCACTAATAAAATAGGTAATTGTATATTATAGCAATAGGATAGCATCATTTTCTTTGGATTGTGAAATTATTGTTCTGTGGATTAACTTAAATGACCCCGGGGTGTACCGTTTTTTATTAGGTTTACTTTAGCTTTGTGCTTTTAATTTATAATTGTTTGTAGTTAATTTTTTTTTTAACTTTTCTTTTATCTTATTTTTATTCTATTTCATATTTAGTCGGTTTACCCGTGAACATAGGTTTTAACCCTCTTGCTGCGTAACTTTTTTTTCTTGAAATTTAAAAAAATTTAATTTTAGAATTTAATTAAATTTTAATGCTTCATATTTTAGGAATGAAGCATCAACAACTGTTCAATGCCATGAAGACCAAAGCAATTTCAATGAATGAGTTTAGAAAGGTTGTTCCCTCCACTAAATCCTTAAATTCTGTTGCCTCCTGCTCTACTGCTGCCTCCAGTTCTCCTGCTGCCTCCAGCTCTTTAGAAGATTCTTGGGCTTTGGGGAAAGAAGTTCTTTCGTCTGAAATTTTATGGGCTTTGAAAGTTGTCGAAAGCCACTACTCCTACAATTCTTCCAAAGACACTGGAAAATTATTTAGTGCAATGTTTCCAGACAGTTCAATAGCACGTCAATTCGCCTGCAATGAATCTAAGTGCAGATATCTCTGTCATTTTGGACTTGCTCCTCATTTTAGCATGCTACTTCTGAAGTGCATTGATAATGCCAAGTTTTATACATTGCTTTTTGATGAGTCTTTGAACAAAGCGACGCAGCAGAAGCAGTTGGATATACATATCCGCTTTTGGAACTCAGATAAGAACATTGTAGAGACGCAGTACTTAACATCAGCATTTCTGGGCCATTCTACAGCAGATGACCTTTTAGCCTGCTTTTATGCATCAGTCAAAAATTTAGACCTGAAGAAATTATTGCAGATTTCTATGGACGGTCCTGCTGTCAATTGGAAGTTTTATAATAGTATTCAAGAAGATTTGTTAAAAGAACATGGTGTTCAATGTATTTCAATAGGAAGCTGTGGGCTTCATATTTTAAATAACGCATTCTACAAAGGTGAATCTGAAACAGAATGGCTCGTTGGTTCCATCCTGAGCTCAATCTTCTATCTTTTTAAAGATTCACCAGCAAGAAAAGAAGATTTTATTAATCAATCAACTGAGAGCAAATTACCGCTAAAATTTTGTAACCACCGTTGGCTGAAAAATGCACCTGCAGCTGAAAGAGCAATATTGATTTGGAATGATCTAAAATCTTATGTGAAAAATGTTGAAAGTGGCAAGTTTGGTAAAGTGAAGTGTAAATCCTTTTTAACTTTACAGGAAGCAACAAAAGACAAATTAATTCTTGTTAAGCTGAACTTTTTCTTAAGTGTGTCAGAGCTAGTTTCACCATTTTTGAAACTGTATCAAGCAGATTGGCCACTTTTACCATTTTTTGCTGCAGATATTCAGAATTTGGTATTACATAGTGTGCAATTATATAACATTCTGAAGCCAGAATCTATAGAAAACTTAAATTCTCTAGAGAAACTGTGCCATTTTAATTTTTGTGATGAAAAGAATTATGGTTCTCTGACAAAAATCAGTATAGGTTTTAAAGGCGACCAAATTTTAAAACAGCTGTTGGCCTCAAAAGTTATTTCTGACCAGGATCATATGAATATAAAGAAAGATTGCAGAAAGTTTATCACCAAAATGTTGGAAAGTTTACTAGAAAAATGTCCAATAAACTATTCTGTTGTAAGAAATGCTGCTTGCATCAATCCAAAATTAATGTCAGAAAACAAAAGTAAGTGTGTTCTAAAAATGAGAAACATGTTAAATTACTTGAGTCAAAAAAAGAAAATTGAGGAAAAAGATTGTGACAAAATTAAACTGCAATTTGTAGACTTTTTAGACAGAATTGTTAAGTGCAATTTAGTAGAATTTAAACGTTTTAATGAAAAAGAAGCAAGGCTGGACACATTTTTGCAGAGTTATGTTGGAGATGACAAGAACTTTGCAGAACTGTGGTATGTTATGCAAATAATAATGACATTGTCCCATGGACAAGCGTCTGTTGAGAGAGGATTTTCTGTGAATCGAAATATTGAAGTTGAGAACAGAAAAGGGGACTCATATATAGCACAGCGTGTTATTTGTAACTATATAAAACAAGTTGGGGGTATATTAAATGTCCCTATAACTAAAGAACTGCGGGTGTCTGCTGCCAGTGCACGTTCTAAATATCGAAGTTTTTTAGACGATCAAAAAAAATTGCTGAACATCAGTGAAAATAAGAGGAAAAAGGAAGAGGACATTTCATATTTAAAGCAAAAAAAAAGTTTTTTGATGAAAGATTGCGAAGAATCAGAAAAGGAAATAGAACTTCTAACTAATGAAGCAGAAACTAAGAGAGATATAAATTTGTTCATAAAATCAAATAATTTGAGGAAATCCCTTTCTGAGAAAAAAACAAAAATAGTGGAATTAGAAGCTGAATTATTGAAGAAAACTGCTGAATAAATCTTTTCTGAGTAGTTAAAAAGGAACTAAATTCCCTTTTTATTTATTATGCAGTTCATTTGTGCAATTAAAATTTTTCCATTTTCTGTCTGAAACAAATAAATGTTATGTTTGTATGTGTATATTTGTTTTTTGTTCTTGCTTTACACCATAAATTGATGTCTTATGTTCTGTGTTTTAGGCTTTGTTAGGGGAGCGTGTTGTACCTTGCGACGCTTTTCATATTTAGAATCTGGTTTAATATCTTAAAAAATATTTAAATGCATTGTAACATTTACACGTAATAAAATACATTGTAATCCGTAATTAAATACATTGTAATCTATTTTAAAAAAATGCATACACTTTGAAAATAGAATATTGTCAGCCATAAAAGTTAGTTACAAGCTCTGCCAAAGTCTTGTTGTACCTTGGGCCATCTTATATGTACTTAAAACAATTTTGTGCTTAAAAACAGCAAAAAATAAAGAAATAAATTCTACCCAATGCCTTTGCCTTAAGTCTAAAGAATAAAAATGATTGTAAAATAATCGTTTTTGCACCAAAAAATTTTAAAGGTTATTTTTTTTTACATTGTGCTAGTTCTAATTGTTCAGTTTCATACTGCTCTCTAGTATAACTCATAACTTCACCTTAAAATTGTGTAACACATTATTTGTAAATTTTTAACATAATGTACAGATTAATTATGTAATTTTTACTTCATGAAACACTTTATTTGTATATTTTTAATATCATGCATAGATTAATTATGTTATTTTTATTTTACATCAAGTGCTAATTTTTTTTTTTAGTCATAAAAAAGTGCTAAAAAAGTCCTAAATTTTTTTTGAAACAATTGAGCAAGAACCCTGTCTAGGATAACACTAGCCCTTATTCAGTTGTCCTCTTTGCGCCCTCGTATTAGGTCTTGTGGGTGTATTAAAAGGATAAACTTGATTTCAATTTGGAAGTTATGTAGATATGGATTTCACTTTTTTTGTGTTATTTTTAATCAAATGCTTTTATCAATGACCTTAATTGTGATTTACTTCTATGAAAGATTTATTTCTTAATATTATTTCCATGTATTTGTATTATATTTCTGTGGTATAATTTTTTGAAAAGAAAAATAAATTTGATGCTTTGCTGAGCTTAACATTTCAAGTATTTTGGCATTTTGTCAGTATTGTGTAATTTGTCTGAAAGCACAGATGTTTTCTTTATTTTTGGAGAAAATGATTTTTTTTTGTTGAAATGCTGGAACTATAAAATCCTATAAACTATATAATAGAGAATCCTATAAATTATACCGTGGAAAATCCAATAAATTATACAATATTATATTTGGTACCCTATGATCAGTATTGTTTGCATCGTATAATTTGAATATATTTTAATTCAAATGAAATCTGGTCTAGCTTATTATTGTGCATTGTCTATTAAGTTTAGTATACTACATTGAATAATATAATTAAAGAACAGTATAGTATATTTATGTTAAAAGCAATAGCATATTTCCTTATATTTCAGCTACCACTCTGTTAAAATTTTTCTGGGAAGGAAAACAAATAATATTTGCTGTATTTTATAATAAATTCTCTATTAAGAATTATATATATATATTTAATATAACGTGATACCATTAGCCAGTGCCTGAATTATCAAAAGGCCTGGGAGGCCCTGGCCTAGGGTATTCAAATGTAATTTTTATATTTATATAAAGCTTAATTTATTCTTGCTGAATTAGGACATGATGTTTGGTCGTTTTAATGCCGATTGCATGAGTGGCAGTGCCATGACATCAGCAGTTGTTGCACCCCTGAGGAATGTGTTTTTTCCAGTATTTCAAATTGGAAATGACTGGAAGAAAAATGAACTTGATGAGACGAAGAACAAATCCCTGTGCATGGAAGCCTTCAATAATTTTGTAACCTTTATTGAAGGTAAGTTAAAATTTGTTTTGAATATTATTTTTAATGTTTAAGGTGTAACATAGTTGTAAATTTAAAATTGGGATTTGTTTGCTATTATGGGGATATAATTTTTTTCAATGTGTCCACATTATCAAGAAAGAAAAAAAAATTATTGCAGCTTAATTATTAGTAAATTACAGTTTTTATTTTATATTATCCATAGTTATAAAAATACTTCTTATTCTCTACACATTAAATATTTTGAGTACTACACAATACTCTATATAAGGGTTATTTTCTCAGTTCGTTAATTTTTTTGCCCTTAAGCAATATTTCTCGTTAAAGTATATATTTTCAATCTTTAATGATATGCTTAAAAAACTCACAGGAAGTTAAAAAAGAAAACATGCACTGGACTCAATTTGTATTTAAATTACAATTAAAAAAATTTTTTTTAGGTAAACTGATATTACTGTTCCTTGTTTTCAACACACAATTCTGAAGTTTATAACTAATTTACTATATTATGAAAGTGTTAGAGATAAATGCCTTTATATTCTGATAAAGGATGGCTGTCTTCTTGAATATGTATGATCAATATTCTTAGAATAATTTGTATTTTTTTCTTTCTTCTCATTTTGTCTGTGTTCTTAACTTTAGTGTCATTCTTTCTCAAGTACAAAAAGTGACAATTAAATAGTCTAGAATGCTCTAGTTGAATATAATATAACTTTCAGGTTATCATAACAATCTTTTCGATAGAACAGTAAAGTTTAATGGCAGTACCATTTCTTTTAGCGTCAATAAGTTTAAGTTCGCCATAAAAAATATACGGTTGACTTGATTGAGCATAATTCTTGATTGAGTATAATGATACTGTTACCTAAGTTTCTTCTTAGAAATATTTAAAGTGAAAAATTTTACATTTGTACAAAGCGTAATAATTGTAATAAAATATGGATAGCTTAGTTAAAGAATAAAATGTTTTTTCATCTATTTGGTAAAAACTATTGTTTTGTAATTATTGTTCATTAATATCTGAACATTAATATTTGGTTTTTGTAATTTTTTTAATATCAGTTTTTATTTAAAAATTTGTGAATATAAATTAGAAGTTGGTTACTTTAAGACAAATATATTTATTTTTTGCAAAAATTTGCAATTTTAGTTTTTGTTGAGATTTCTTAAGTTTAAATAAATTGTATAAATATAGGTGTCAAAAAGATGAAGAATAGAACTTCTACTTGAGTTGAACTGAAATCTTACTAGGCTCTTTGAATGAAAAATTTTATTGGTCACAGACTTAAAATATACAAAAAGGAAATTATGTGCCATTTAAAAAATGTCTCCTAAGTCAATTTCTACCCCTTTCAAAACCACTAACAATTTAGATGAAAAATAGATATTATAATTTAAAATGTAAATCAAACAATATCTATTATGTTTTTAAATTATTATAGAGCAAATGTTGTAAAAAAAATGTATTTTAAAATTAAAAAATAAATTAAATGGAGTTTTTCCTGATTGTCATTATTGTCCCTTTTTGTAATTTATGTCCACATGCACGAAAACATATTTTAAAATAACAGTCAAGAATTTTGGTTTTAAATTATAAATTTGCTTACAAAATGTGGTCTTACTTAAGGATATAAAAATATAAATTATACCAAGATGTGTTTTCATTGAAAAAATAAAAATTCTTTTGAAAATCTTACACATTTCTTCAGAATTCTGTGTTCAATCTATTTTCATAAAAATATTAAATTTTCAATTATATATTATTTAAAATATTTTTTTATAGATACTTATTAATTATTGCTATATAGAAATTTTTTTTTCACATCTTTTCAAAGTTTAAGTAAGAGGACAGTAATTACGTTTTTTCATGCAATTACTATTTAAAACAGTCTCTAATTTTTTATTTTTAAAGTTTTTTCATTGCTCGTGTTTGATTTGTATATTTAAATATATGGTCTATTGAAAAATTATCAACACTAATTTAATTATGAGATGAATTTTTCCTAATTGTCTTAGGCAAAAGTTGAGATTTATAGAAAATTACCCACATTTTTTTTATTTTTAAATATTATGAGATCTATTGAATTTTATTTTTTTATTGTTTGTAGCAATGTACTTTTATTTATCTAGATATCTGATAAGCTTAGGCACATCAGTGGCATTTATTTTCAGGTGATATATGAATAACTGCAACTTATGACATGGTATATACTATCTAACACACTAAAGTCATGCAGAGATAAATTTATTGTAGCAATTAATAAGTTACACAGATACTTATTTATAACAATCTAATATCTTATTGACCATTAACTTGTATGACTCATTCCATGTGAAATAGACAAATGTCCGTTGCCATCATGTCACAGAGTTTTATGAAATTTTTGTGAAAAAGTACATGCTGAAAAGAAGCTACAATAAGTTTTAAAATTTTTTTACGCAAACTAGGACGAGGAGGCTATTTTGAAACTTGACTCAATTTAACAAAATATAGTAACTGGAGAAGTTGGTTGATATATTCTAAATGTTTATAATATTTTATAATTTGTGTGCCAATTTTCTTAATTTTCTTGTCATTAGTAAGAACAAGGTAAAAATTATGCAGAGAAAAAAAAATTATTAAAATGTTGTTAAAAATATACGAAGTATTTATAAATTTGTATTAAAATCTTTTTTCAGGGAAATGTTTTTTTGCAAATTTCAAGAATTTTTACAGTAAAATGAGTTTTATCACTTCAATTTTTTCACATAATGTTTAATATTTTATAGCATAAAAAAATAAATAAAATTAAGAGGTGCTTTTGGTCACTTAAAAATAGTTAGTGACTTATAGCCAAAATATTGCAAGACTTTTTTACTAAGCTTATTTTACTAACTTAGTACTTTTTTTACTAAGTTATTTTTTGCAAGTTATGAAGAGTTTGATTTTTAAAATTAAGTGAAAAAAATTTTTATTCTGAATTTTGTGAAAATTTTTTATTCTGAATGAAAAATTTGCAAACAGTTTTTCCCAATGCAAGTGTTTTTGTACTTATATATATAGTTATTTTATTTGTTTTATAACATAAGTCTCACTTTTTTCTTTCAAATGACGAAATAAGAATATGGCTTATAAATAAAAAAGTTATAGACGTCAAGAACATATGAGTCTATTTCTCTAGTTATGCCTTTTTGTTAAATTGCAAATTGCGTCCAATTTTAAAATAGCCTTCTCATTGTAGTTAAATTTTTAAAAAATTGAAAAAATTAGTTTAGTTCTTTTTTAAAATTAGACACAGTTTATGAAAGATTAACACCAATTTTTAGATGCCGAAGAGAATTTAAAGCATGTTGTAAAGTTCAAGGGTGGCGAGGAATTAGATTTGTCTGCAGTAAAAGATTTTGAAGCAGCTGAAAAATTCGTCATATTTGATGAGAAAGTGAAGGCTGTTGAGCAAGTGATGGTTGAGTGGATTAGACAAATACAAGAGGTAAATGAATCTTTCAAATATTACAAGATCTTTCAATTATTGGTTGAAATGTTATTAAATTTAATAAATAATAAATTTTTCACATTCCTCCATCAAAAGTACTGAATTTGTTTACAAATATCTTCTATCTAAAATTCTTATTAATTGGAGTATATTTTACCTGCAATTATTTGGCTTAAATCATACTTAAGTCACACTCTGAATAATTTTTATGAATATAGAGTTTGGAAATTAGCACTAGTCTCCCCATTCAATTTATTTATTTTGAAAATAGAGAGAAAAAAATTAATTAAAAAGATGAATTTAATGTTTTTTAAATTTGTTTTCTCACACAAATTAATTTTATTGAAATATTACATAAAACATAAATTATATGTTGAGTACTTACATGTAAAATACTCAGATTTAGCTATCTCTCTATTATTGAGTGACAATAATTTTAAAATTAAATTATTGGATTCTTTTAATGGAATTTAAACAAAAAATGTAAATAAAACTGGATGAAAAGTACTAATAAAATGTGCCAAATTAAGTAATTTGTTTAAATTGCTAAAATGTATAATACGGAGATACAAAATCTTTTTTTTTATTCACCATTTTTATAAAATATACTTAAAAATACACAAAATGAATTGCTAGAAATAAAGTACTGAGAAAAGTAGAAAGCCATTGAGTAGTTATAAATTAAATTGCTTTTTGGCTCAGGCACTCAAGGATTTTAAACTTTGAGATGCTTGAAGTTCTATATACTTAAATAAACTAACTGGTTGCCAGAGGCGGTTAGTGTTAACTAAATTGATATATACAAGTGATGTAAAATTTCTCTTTTTCCCCTATATCGGCTTGAGTGAATGAATGTGTTCTAGTTTTTTGAAAATTCCTATGTAATCTTGCTTAACTAAAAAGTTTTGCTTTGAGAATTTTGTATAAGCAGGATTCTGCTAAACTATTTTGAAGAAAGCAAATGTTTTAATATTCATTATTGAGTAAGCATTGTATGATTTTGTATATTATTTTGCAGGTTATTGCTGAGAGTGGATTGATTCGACAAGAAGCAGACAATGTAGGTCCTTTACAGGAACTCAGATATTGGAGAGAGATTTTATATAAACTAAGCTCTGTGGTTGATTTTGTGCAGTCTGATAAATTCCAAAGAACTGTTAAAGTTTTAGAAGCTGCACAGTCCCGCGTGCTCAAAGTAAAATGCTGTTTATAATAATTTTTCAATGCCTTAAATATATTACGTTTGCTTATTTATTTCTGCTCTGTAGATAATTGAACTATTGTGTAATTGGCTTCTATTTTTTTAGATATGGAGAAAAGAAGATAGAAAATTAACTGATAAAATAAATGAAGTTAGGGATAATGTAAAGTATCTTAAAGATTTGGAACCACTTTGCCAGGATCTGTATAGAAATGACATGGTGTGCACATTCTTTTTTTAAAAAATCCGTTTTGTACTTAAAAGTTCTCATTATTATGTGTTTTTATAAATATACATGTATACGCAGGGGTGCCTATTTTAAAGCTGGTGGTGAAATTCTTCAAAATTTAAAATTTCTGTCCTTTTATATCCACCGACTACAAAGATAGTTATATAAATTTTTTATTTAAACAACTTTTCAGCTATATCTTAACATGAGGCATATTTTGCAAGACATATTTTTCATGATGGGCATCTCAAGCACACAATTTTTGAAAAGAACAAAATTTAAGTACAGAGAATTATTTTCAAATAATTTCTTCCTTCTATTAAATATTGGTAAAATTTTCATTTTTATTTAATTTTTTGACTTGTTTGTAACTAAGCTAAATTTAAATTGATGATGATTCATGAATTTTTTTTATTTGTCTGGAATAATATTTGAGGCTTTTGAGATTTTTAACTATTACTAGAGACATATACCAACAGTTCTAAACCAAGGACGCCCTTGAAATTAACATTATAATAAAGAATAATAGGGTAACCCCCCCCCCTTCAAAAAAATAGTTCCTTAAAATAAAAATGAGTTTTTTTAAGATTGCAATGCAAAACTAATTTATAAATCAGTGATTTGATGTTCGTTTTAAAGAATGTATAAATTTAATTTACTGATTTGATTTGGATTGAGCCCTGATTTAAAATAATTCAAAATTTATTCAAATGTATTTATTTAAAAAAAAATTTATTTCAAGGATTAATTTGAAGTTTGCAGTAAAGAGATTTTTAAATTTTAGATTTTTAAACTTATATCTCCTGTTTTTATTATGATATTTTATTATGATTCTTTCCTATGATATTTATGACACCTCAGTCTGCTTTCAGCTACCATAGCAAAGAACCACACTGATTTTATAGTATTGAACAGTACTGTTCGTTAAAATATTGAAAATGTTATAAGATTGAAAATAATATTTTACAAATTGTGATTAAGTGTAATAGCCTCTTCCTCTTTTTTTATTTTTTTTAAATCCTGTATAGTATGTTTGCCTAATAGAAAATAATTTTTACCAGTATGTCAACTGTGTATAAAATTATTATGGCTACAAAGGGTGGATTGAGAAAAAAACAAAAATGCTATCAAAATCTGTTGAATCACAGGTAAGGAAACTGTGTTGAAAAACTTGAAAATTAGTTTGATGAAACTGGAAGGGGCTTCTGATAACCATCTTTTAGGTAATCAAACAGGTTTTCATGTTTTATACACCAACCTTTCTTAGCAGTGATTCAATACCAATTATGTTTCTTTCTCATATGATTATTTTTTTCTTCAGAAATTTCTTTTTTTCTTCCCAATCTTAAGATTATTTAGGAAACATTTTCTATACAAACAAATAAGTAAAACAGTATGAACAAAGGCGTAGTTGCCAACCCAAAATTATGTTGAATAATTGGCTACTGGGTTTGCATCTTCCCACATCTTTATCTAACTTTTTGTTTTATATCAACCGTTAAAGTTTTGTTAATTTTTTTAAATTTTATTTTAGGATGCTCTTTCTAAAATGATTCCACTCTTGATTTCTCGAGTTAGAATGATTCATGCAATATCGAGATTTTATAACACTTCAGAACATATCACATCATTCTTTACAAAGGTAATTATAAATTTTTTCTTAGTATTTTATGTTTTTTAATATAACAAAATTGCAGTTATTGAATATTTGGAACTGCTTTTTCACCCTATTCATAGTTAAAATTTATTATATAAAGAACTTAAGAGACCTGGGATAAGTTGACTTTTCAACTTTACAAATTTTCATATTTATCAGATATTTTCATAAAAACCAATATGACTAGTATTTTTGTTTAAGCACATCACAATGTTATTTTGTTTTGTTAAGCACATCACAATTTTTTTATGTTAATGATAAAGTTTGTACTTTTCCAACGAAAATTCCAGTTGTGGGTTGAATACATTGAAATATAGGAGGTTATTCTTGACTGTTTTAATCTTCTTTTTTTTTAAAAGAAAGGAAAACAATATGGATTTTGCAAACCGCTCTTTCATAGGTAAAACATCTTTAAATTTCAATTATGTTTTTTGTGCACATCTCTGCCCAGAAGCTTATGATAAAATGCTAGAAGTCCATGAGCTGGTGGTGGCACATAGTTTTCAGTTTTGACTAAGTCAATCAATCTATAGTCAAATGAAAGTGACCATTTAATAGTCATAACTTCAGACTCTTACATTAAATTTGTCTTTCATGTTGACCCCTCCCTTTTTGGTTTAGTTTTAAACACTAAAAATTTCAACCACTCATTGAAGAAGCAAAACGTGTTTTTCCATTTTGTACTGTTCATCTTTTAAAATTCAGGATATCAATTTAAACTGCCATCAAAACTAAATTCAGAATTTGTCAAACTGCTGAGTCTGACAACTGTCTCAAGTATTTAAAAATTACCCAACATTTCTAAATTCTGTGAACCATTAATTTCGATATCTTCAATTTCATTTTTAAATTCCGGATTTTGTAAATAAGGTTGAGTATGAAAAAATAAACATAAAATTATACATTTAAAATTTTGAATTTAAAGCCACCACCGTAAAAGAAACTATATTTTCTATTGGTTTTACCTTGCAAGATATTTGTTATATTCTTTACATAAGCAAATAAAATTAAACTAACAAACTGCTCAAAGTTAGTAGTTTGCAATTATTTCCATATTGATCACATTTACAGATGATTCTAGAAATAATAAGCAGTGATTATATGAACTCAACTAATTTTTCACATTTACTATAAAATATAAATAAAAAGGGTTGTGACTGGGAAACTGCTGTAGCTTATTTTTCTTGTGATTTTATATGATTTCTCTTATAAGACATATTTGTTTCTGAATGTAAAGGTATTTGAATTTGTCAATAGCAAACTAATTAATATGATCCATTGTAGGTAACAAATCAAATAGTCATTGTATGTAAGAATTACATAACTGAAAGCGGGAAAGTAGGATTGTGGACCATTCCAAGAGATGTCGCAGAAAATCGAATGAAGAAGTGCATCAATTTGTTCAACGAATATAAGAAAGAATTAAATGATGCAAAACGAGAGACTTCATCTGAGTATGGAAATAGAATGTTTAAGTTTTATTTAGTTCCAGTGCTAGGTTCTTTTGATTCATTTTGCAGTAGACTCAATACGGTAAGCGATAACTTTTCTTTGTGCACATAAATATAACCACCTCAAAACGTTATCCAATTAGAAAAATCTTTGGCTCAATTTGCTGTCAGCAACTTATCTTCAATTTCTTTTTTTTAATGAAGTTTGAACATGTTTTACAACTATTTAGACTATTATATATCTTTTTTAAAAGATTTTCTCCACAAAGAAAGCATAAAATTAATTTCCTTTATTTTATCAGAGCTGACTTACACTTTATTTTAGAGCATATAGGAAACTGTAATCAGCAAGGATCTGTAGTACAAAATTACTTTATTATATTTATGGATGTTGCACACACATGATCACGCAGTGACCAAACATATTTGGTCACTATATGATTATATTTGCCCCTTTAGCCTGGGGGGGGGCTTAAATCCTTTCATTAAAGATACCTCCAGGACAACTTATTTTTTGGCGAGTTTTTTAGGGCTCAATCTTATAGTAATGATGTTATGAGTGACAAATAGTTTTGACCCTGATCAAGGGACATGGACAGCACCTAAGCTTGTACCTATCCAAACTTCTACACCAATAAGAAGTCTTTCGGCTAAGAGAGATTTAACATACATCTTGCTGCATAGATATGCTGGTTTATTCAGCCGCCAGGATTGAACCTTATTATGTCCTCCAGTAGTGTTAGCGACGCCCTCACCTACTTGCCACTAAATCACTTGAGTTCTATATTTACTCATGACTTGTTGTTTTCTAATCACTTTTTAATCTTATCACTTTGCTTATGGCAAAGTTTTTTTTGTTTGAAATATTCCTTAAAATTATATCGCTTTTAGTTATTGTAACTTTTTAAAACTATTTTTAGAAAATAAAGTTTACTTACTGTTAAAATTCTTTTAATGATTTTTTTTTCTTTAACAAAGAAAAAAGTTTATTTTATTTTACACAATTCTCAAATAAACCAGCACAGATGTTAAATATAATAATATCAAAATGTCTAAATGCAAAATGTTTATACGTGTGAATGAAATAGTATTAATTTTTAAAACTAAATTTAAGATCCTACACGTAAACTCAAGGAATTCAAATTTATGAATAAATAAATTGTCGCATTTAGTTAATTTGTGTTATATTTAACATAACAGACAATCACTTCAATCTTTCTCTCAGGAAAAAATATTTCCTGTTAGGGTTAAGACAGTATTCATTTTTCTTTGTTTAAGGTCTTTTTTTCGGTAGGTATAATTTTATTTTCAATTTTTTTTAAATTAGACCTTATTCACACGATTAGACATATCCTGCACCCATAATTAATGTGAGAAATAAAAGATTCACTCTCATGTAATTTTTAATTAGAATTATCGAATATCTTTTTTAATACATTTACTGAAATGGTGTATATTTTTAGATTTGTGAGCTGTTTGATATTATCGAGGAATATTCAGTTCTGAACACCTGTTGCATTGAGGGTATTGAGGCACATTCTGGAAAATTCAATTCACTTGTTGGTGCTTTAAAAGGAAAACCTCATGATTTGTTAGACCACCGAAAGACTGAATTTGATACAGATTACCTGGAATTTAAGAAGCAAATACAGGAATTGAATGTATGAATGCAAAGTGCCTCTAAATATTCTATATTTGATTCATAAACTATTCATAAATCTGTAATTAATATCACCAACTCTATTGTTACCTCTTTTCTACAATAAAAATGGCTTGTTATGACTCTAATAATTACGTGTTAGCTAGTTGATATATTTTATTTTTATTATTTGTTAGTTATTTTGAATTTTTTATAGCTTAAAGTTAAGAAAATTATTATTAGTTTTTCTAAAGTTCAAATGAATGATTTAAAAAGTTTCATTAAAGAGAAACTTGAAGATTTCATGAATAAGCAGCTTGAAATTAAGTCATCTATAGCAATTTAGTTAGTTCTAATTGCATCATGTACCCCTTCTAGTGACTATGATTCTTTTCGATAAATGGAGGTCAGAAGTAAATAGATGTATTAAGTGTTCTTTCCTAAGATTGTGTGCCAGACATAATTTCTAGCACTGTTTAGACTAGTTTAAGTAGTGTGTTTAATGCTGTTTATATTTCATATTCAGCATAACAGCTTGTGTACCACTAAACATTGCATTTATCCATACAATTTTATCAAAATGTTTATATTTAGTTCCTAAAACCATTTTATAATTTTTAATCTTTCAAGACAGTATTGTTAATTATTAATAATATATATATATATATATATATATATATATATATATATATATATATATATATATATATATATATATATATATATTGAAACTTATTCATTTAAAATTTCATTTCAGAAAAACCTTCAAGAATTCATCAATAAGCAGTTTGAAACAATTCCAATTGTTCATCGTTCAATTTTGCATTTAAAGAGGTTAGTCATATACTAAAATAAAATTTTATTTTGAGTAATAATCATATAATTTTTTAAGAGATTTAAGTGGCTTTGATTTCTTTGCGATAGCATCAATGTACATCATTTTTTCCCTTTCTGTAACTTTTCTAAAATTTAATTAAGATTCTAAAATTTTACAGGTGTTTATCATAAGAGCAGACATTGATTCAATGTAAACACTCTTTTGATATAATGGAAAAATTTTTAATAATTTTATTTGCTTTAGAATTAAAATTTGAAGTAAAAAAAGGGCACCATTACTTGCATGCTTGATAAGTCATAAAAAGCATGTTCATGACTTAAAATAAGATTTAATGTATTGTTAAATGTACTCTTTTTAAAATCATACTTGCTTTAAAGAATTGAAAAAATATTTTTAAATTAAAAGAAAGCTTAGATTTTGGATTTTTACGTAAAAAATTTTGAGTATATATGTACACAAACACATAATCTGGTCAAGACTGCAAAATTTACATGATAGAATGAATTTACATTAGTGATATTAGTCATAGAATGTATGAACGTAAGACAGGCAGTGAGAAGTTAAAAATAAACGCCTTATTAACAAAAATGTGATTGATAAACAGTGCACAAAGAAAAAAAAAATGGGCCACCCTGAATAACTTTTGATCTAATGTTCGGATCTTCACATTCTACGACTCAATCTTATTGGTTTAAAAGGGTGACCTCAAATATGTTAATAAGTGCAAACAATATTTTAAGTTATGAAATCAGACATAAACGCATTCTTTCTCTGAACATACCTTCTTTCAATGAATTTGGATTTCTAACTCTCAAAATATAAGGAACAGCTGCAATCTGAGAAATATCGTCCCGTTAGTTTGATCAGGAGAGTGGTCCAAAGTTTGGATCTCCTAATGCTAATTTTACTTTTTGTCTTGAGAACTTTTTAACCAAATTGACAAAATCTTGCACACAATGATAAAATGTATTTATCCAAAGATAATACCATGCAAAAAATAATTTTTAGTAAATATTTATTATTTTTGATCACTTTATTTAATAATAGTTGAAAATTTTTTGAATTGACTCAGAGTTTGAATTGTTTGAACCAGTTGAGATATTTGGTTTGAACCAGCTCAGCTGAAACCATGAAAAAAAAATTATTCATAAAATTAGAGAGATCACTAAAGAAATGTCTAAGTAGCATTTATGAAGAAAAAAATTGAGATTTATATAGGGAAAGTTCTTATTTTAGTCTTATTTAACTGTACAACAATCATTTCTTTTAATTTTGGAAATCTTAGCATATGAAGGTATTCATTAACAAGTCTTTTCGAATGGGAGAAGGATCCACACGCAATTGGACTAAACAGTAGAGGAACAACCAGGTTAAACCATTTGCTTGGCATCATACTAAGGTGACAATAATAGGAATGTCAAACCTAGATTATTCAAATGAGTGTTATTGATCATTCAGTGATTATTGATTGATAAGATTATTGATTTGGTGATCATTTTGATTTAGCTTATGATATAAGAAATAATGAGTAGTTTGCCATAAATAAAAACCTGACAAACTTTTATAAATCTTTATTGTAAATAAGAGTTTAAAATTATTAAAAATTTAAATTGTTTTCTATTTTGTGTAAAATTGACTGTTTTTAAGGAAACACTTGTAACGAGTTCTAACACTGGCTAATTATGTTTTAGTGAAATTAAAAATGTTATATTTATTTTGTTTTAGATGTACATTTATTTGTTACTATTTCTTCTGCACTGGCTTTATTTTCAAAAAAAAAAAACCCTTAGAAAATAAAAAAATAATAGTAATTATTGAGCTTTCACTTACTGAGCAACTGTTGAGCAATTTAGCTAAGTTAACAGCTTAGCTAAATAAAATGTGCCATTTTGTGCCAAATTGAGGTTGTTAATATTTTATCTATAGAATATAAGACAGATGAAATATACATATACTATGGCCCAGGTAAATTAGTGCCCATTGATCTGAAGCCAGATATCTTCAAGCAGACCCTGATGATCGAGCTTTACAAAAATATTATTGAACGTTTAATACAAGGACAAAAATCTTTTAGTTAAAGCATTACGTATTTTATGGATAAGTTTTCCATCATAAACAAAAATTATTGTAAGATTTTATCTCAAATTATTAAATTCCTTTTTATGCTTGATTGTTTTAGCTGTATTTTCCGACTTTTTCAAATTATAGGTTTCAAGATCTTAAAATTTCTGCATTGGACACAACTAGTCAGTATCTAAACATGTTTAAGGCTTTTGAATTTGAAATGGACGTTATAAGCAAAGTAAGCCAAAGAAAGAACAATACTGTTAAAATAATTTGGATTGTTGCTCTACATACTGATTTAGAAAATATCCCAAAAATAAAATTATGGAAATATCACAAAATGTCAATATGAAGAAAAGCCACAGTTTTTTGAAATTAAATACATTTGCATTGTTAGAGAAAATACTCCAATATTGCTTTGTTTTGGCTTATGAAAGGGAAAAAATTGAGAAGTATTTCATCATGTTTGTCATAACAAGTCACACAGGGGCAAAGGGTTCTGTTCAAGATTCCTCCAGGACAACCTATTTTTTGATGTGAATCACCAGTTCTTTACCCTAGACACTCTAAAGTAGATGACTCGCTGATATTCTGGTAGCCTACCAAAATATCTCACTCGGTAAAAAAAACGATAGCTTGAGAATAAAGTTTTAAGAATATAGTTTGAACAATTGGCGAATACAAAAACATTACTGGGTTTTTTTCATTTTAAAACACATTCAAATCTTTTCCTCCAGATAGTACTTTTACTTAAAATAAAACTTTATTTTAAATCTAAGACAATCAAATTTAGCTTGTTTATTTTTCGTTGCTAAAAAGTTTTAAATAGCATCCTTTTATAATTTTTTTTAAAACTCAGTATATGAGCATTCATTTATTTCTTTAGATTTACAAGGAAAAGGAATTAAAAAAAGGTGAATCAATGAAGCCTCCCTTTGCTGAAAAAATACTATGGGCCAGATCTCTTTATATAAGAATAGAGAAACCTATGGATTTGTTAAAAGTAACTAATATTTATGCATTAATTTTTATATGATTTTTTTTTTTTTGTCATAGATTAAAATCACCTATTATTTTCCAAAAATAATAAAAAGGATGTTTTTAAAATCTTGATTTCTTTTTAAAGAAAATAAGAGGAGTTTCTTATATTTGTGTTTTGTAATTAGGCAAATAATAAGTCATGGTTAGTGAATGTACTTGAAGTAGGTTATGTAGTCAATTACAAGGAGGAGATGTAAATCATGGCTGCAAATAAATGGTAGTTGTAAAATTATGTTGACTTATTATCACATTTATAAGTAGTTGATTATATGTAATTGTTTAATTTTAGTCCAACTGGTTTAGTTTTTTTTTTATTTAGGAAGTATTTAATTTTTTTTTTTTTTTTTTTAAATCGGTGATATGTTGGGCCAAATATGATTTTCAAGTTGCAAGTATGATATGGTCCATTTGATTTTAAATTTTACAATTAATAATTTGATCTTTAGTCAGCTATTTCAATCTTACTTAAAATCAATTTTAATAGCAAGACAACTGTATTTGTATAAAACAATCTATTTGCATAGTCAAATTCAGATAACTAAATTCTTAGATAGGTGCTAGAAATTTTTTTAAATATTATATTAGTTTTGTTTTTCAATGTTGTTTAATGGAATGCAAACTCTTACATTAAAAATGATATTATTTAAGCATTTATAAACATTATAAATCCCCAATATAGGAAAAATGCATTTACAGTTAATATTATTTGAATAAAAATTCTTTTCATAGGATCATATGGATCTCTTATCAAAAGAAGATAGCGGGAGAATTATTCGATCTTATGAAGTGTTAGCCGAAATATTAACAGAATATATGATTCTGCATCACAATGCTTATTGCCACAAAATTAAAGATATCAGTAAAGGTAATTTATGCTAGCTTTTAAGTAATACTATATATTTTTTCGTTTATCAGACTGTGTATTTTATGTATGTAGCAAAATATGACTTGTTTCAATTATTAACTTTTTTAGAAACCCTTATGTTTGCTGTGTGATCTTATTTAATCAGTAGTTAGTTAGGTAGAAATCATTAAGATATATGCTACATATCTCAGATTGCATTCTATCTTCTTGTTGCTAAGACTGTGAGAAATCACATGTATTTATCGATAAATTCCTGAAGATAAGGGACATAAGTTTACTCCTAGTAGCAGTGGTTTTCCATAGAATATATTTCTCTGGAGACAATGCCACTTACAATATGTAAAAAAAAAATTCTATTATAAAAGATAAAAGTTTTTGAATTATTTCAATAAGTTTATCTTTGGTATTATATTTATAACTAACACGATTTATTTTAACTGAGACAGGTTACACAAAAATTAAGTTTAAGTTGCATAAATATATATAATCTCCTAATAAATTTAAAAGCAAAAGAATTCAAAATGAGTGTTATCCAAAAAGTCACGTCCAATGGTCCAAACTACATCATATGGTTGTCAAAGGTAGATAACCGTGGTAATCAACATCTTTCCATGTTTTTGGGTCGAAGTGCATTTTCCTTTACTGTTCTAAAAGCCCTTCTCAAACTTTTTCTTCAAAGGTCATCAGTTTATCCTTACATGATAATTTATTTTCCAATACTCATTGCCATTTAAAATTATTGGTCCGGCTAATATCTTAAACAGCTATAGGTATCTTTGCTTCACTGTTATAAAGTACAGTCAAACCCCGCTATAGTGAACCTTCAAGGGAGCGAAATTTCGGTTCACTATAACCGGGAGTTCACTATATCCGTTACGCAGGCAATTTCACTAATGGTTCCCAAACTCCTCCCTTTTATTACATTATATTCATATAAATGACTGAAAAATATTATGTAGTAGCAAAAAATGTGTTATTTTTCATCACTCTTCGTCTTGCGTACAAATAAAAATTAGTAATCTCTAGCTTATGAGCAATCCTCAACATCAGATATGGAAACACTTCCCAACTCTCACATAATTTTTCCTGAATTTCTGTTATTCCGCTTTTTAAGCCTGTCTAACCCTGCCATTCGAGCACATAAAAGTAGTTTCTATAGATGGTTTTAAAAATCGGTATATGTATTTTGAAGTAGAAATTTCAAAATTATTACGAAGAAAATGGGGGGAAATCAGTCGAAGACAGAAAAAAGTTCCTCACTTTTTTGGTTCACTATATCCACTGAAAATAACATACGTGTATAGCAAGGCACGGGACCGAGCATTTCGTTCACTATATCCGAGAGTTCACTGTAAGCCGTGTTCACTATAGCGGGGTTTGACTGTATTATGATTTAAATTTGTTGTGCAATACATAATAGCAGCTGTTAGCCAGATCAATTTGATTTTCAATTTCAATAGTTATATCAATCTTATTATTTACAAATCTAAATAATTATCTTCCCTGCCCCCTCAAAAACATTTATTATCAGTTGTACCAGATTTAGGTCTCTGATTGTAGCTGTCATGAGCTGATCATTATTAATACCATGGTGTTTTTTGTTGACATATTTTGGAAAACATATTGAAAGTGCTTTACTGACATTTGTAGGTTTTTAAAATCTGAATATTAGGTTAGGTGTAAGCATTGTATGAAACAATTACCAACTAAACTCATTAACAACTGGGTAGAACTCCACACCAGATCCTTTTCTTAATTACTTATTATCTTTCTACTTTAATATATTCAGAATTATAGAGAATTACATGTTAGATTTTTATTTTAATTATTTTTGTCATTTTGTGTGGAGAAGAACTGGAGATGCCACTACTTCTAATGAAAGAGACTGCTTCTGGAACTGAGTGGAAAGTTGACTTTACCAATAAATTATATTCCATGATTGATGATTCTCGATCAATGGCTGCTTTGAATTTAAATATACCGGATGAAGGAAAATTTTTAATAATGAACTATGATAAAATTATGAAAACTAAAGTCAGGTTGAAGGTATATTTTGCACTTTTATTTAATGCTTAAGTTTAAGCTGTTTTTAAATGTCTAATTTGTAACTAGCTATCAATTCAAACCTTTTAATAATTTGTCTAATAAGTAATGATTAACTCATTAATTACATGCAGATTTGTCACAATGTCAATGATTTTTGTTCTTTCTACTGAATAGTAGAACGCTCTTGAAATCAATAGTGAAGTCCAGGTTTTCTATCCAAACTCCTAATTTCTAGTACATTTTTTTGGAGTTTGTGAATAACGTGTAGAATTTTTTTTAATTGAAAAAGCCCTTTATTTATGCTTAAGCAAATCTATTTGATCTGTTTTTATATTTTAGACTGTTTTTCTTAAACTTTAATTTTTATTCTCTTATGTTTGAGCTACAATTGTTTTTAGTATAGTATAGAAAATAAAAAGACATTTCTAGCAAATTACTTTCCTTATTTTAAGGTACTTTTTTGAAGTTGTGAACAACCTCTCTTATTTTAGTAATTTGACAAACCTTTTTATTTCACGCATGAACAAACATAATTGTGCTATTTTTAAACAAGCAACGATTGTAAATTTGTTATGCATATAGATAGATTGAAGGTTATTTTACTGTTTGCTGAAATGTAAACAATGAATTGTTACATAATAGGATTTTTTATAAACTATGAAAAGTGAAAAATTATCTGAATTATGGTGGAAGACTATCAATTCAGCTCATTGACTAAGGAAATGACGTACAATTGTAAATTTAAGTAATTACAATTATGATTTTTTGTACTTTACAAACTTCTTAATTGAAGTATTTTTATGCTTAGACCTGTTAAACTCTTTTAGCAACAATACCAAACCTAACAATATTTAAAATATTTAGACAATATCTAAGCAATATCTTTTCCTAAGAATATTTAAAGTTAAATTTTTTTCTGATTTCTTCTTCTTCAACCCTTCAAATTTATTTATTTGCTAAAACTGGAAATTCTGCTAGAAATGTAGAAAATTACCTATTTTTCAGATTAAAAGTAACAATAATTAAGCTTGTAAGAGGGCACTTTTATTTGAACTGTTAAAAAGCAAGAAGTCTCATTAGAATATAAGATAGTTTGGTTAGAGTGTGAGTGGTAATTACAAGCAGCTTTAAAAGATCTGTCTGGCGTTATTCTCACAATTGAACAAAATTAGATTAAAAAATGGATATGTTATTTTACAGTTGTATTTCAAGACTTGCTCTTATATGTATATAAATCTTAGGCTTATAAGTAGAGCATTTTGAATGCCCTACTTTGTACTATCTTAAAAAGTAACAAGTTTAAGCCCCTTTAATTAATAACCAATGTATAAAAAAATATTTTTATATACTTCATAGAACAATTACACCTCCAAATGTTCAGAAATGTTATTAAATGTATTACTTTGAAAATATGAAACGCTTTGTTTATAAAATAAAAATAAATTTTGCTTACTTTTTTCTTTGAAGTTTGTTAAATTATTTACTACGGACTAATTACAATATGTAAATAATAAATTATAAATTAAAAAATAATAGATTTCAGGAGTAAGTATAAAAAAAGTAAAATAAAATCCACTTTATTTTGCCTTATTTTTTTAGGAACTCATAAGAAATTTTGATGAAATGAAGAAAAAAATTCCAGATGTTTTCAGGCCTCTTATAAACTATAATATTAAACAGGTATTATGGATTGTTTTCTATTAGATCTTTTTACAAGAACAATTTGAGAGTGACATATAATTTTATTATCCAGCTCTAAAAAATTTAGAAAATCATTGTATTAGCTGAGATTTACTACCCCTTTTTAAAAAAGATTTTTTTTTTTAAGCTATAAACCATTTTCAATTGTTTTGTCATCAAAAAGTCTTCCATGAAAGCAAATTTCTCTCAATACTTCATCCAATAGTTCCCTTGTTTACTGGATTGGGTTCAAAATAGCAAGTTTATGGAGTTCAATATTGGTAGTCATAAATCGGGTTGGCTGTTCAACGACGGCTATAAAATAAAAATACATATAAATTATTGAAAGGTTTGTGTAAAGCATCACTTTATTCTAATTATCTTGCATTGAGCCTAATAAAGTAATGCTGAAGTTTTAGTTTTTAATTCTCTATCTCTTTTTCAAAACCTTTTGCTAAAAGTGGAGCAGATTGCATTCTTCTTTAAATTAGGAGGCTAACGATATAAAACTAAGTACAGGCGGCATCAGTAAGTTAAAATCTGTAATAAGACCATAGGATTACTTCTTTTGATTCACCTTTACAACTAAAACAACAACTTTAACAAACAACTTTAAACACTTTAAACAAACTTTAACAACTTTAAACAAACTTTACAACTTAAAAAACTCATCGTTATTGTTCTGTTATTGCTTACAATATCATTTGGGCTATGTTTGTAAATCTGTTGAAAACATAAAAACTGAAGATGACACTTAAAACATTGCAGCTCTTTTACTTTTTTTATATCATGATATTAGTTTCCTTAAATCATTTTACTGTTTAGGAACTATTAAAATTTATAAATGTCACCTGGAATTGTTCATTATACTTTTAACAAATTGTTTCTTCATTTCAAAATTATTCAATAAGATGTTTTTTTATTTTATTATTTTAGGTTGAATCTGTGATGAAACCGGGTACAATATATCTTCAGTGGTTGTCAGCAAATACTGATGAATACATCATGAACATAAGGAAATGCATCCAAACACTCGAATATGTCATGTTCCGAGTATTAAATTCTTTAAATTTTTACTAACCTCAGCATGTAAAATTAGTAAAAATATATTTTACAGTCTCATCTAATTTTTTTTTTTTTTTTTTTTTGTGATAAGCCGTTTTTCAAACAGAAGAAAAGATGAAAAATAATACTAATCTTCTTTAGACGTTACATAACATTTTTACAGCTGCATGATGTGGTTGACCTGTTAATTCTGAGAGGAACTATTGTAAATTAATTTAATATTTGTAGAAATTATTGTAAATCTTTTTTTAATGTTTCCTCACCTGTTTTTGTAGCCAACTGATGCATTATCTCACCGAATTCGGTTGCGCCTCCAAGACGTTACAGAGATTTCCATTTTTCATTGTCCCTCTTCTCCTTGCCATCCTGAAGAATTCCTACCCTATATGGAGGTAAATATAAATCTCTTTATTCATTCGAAGAATATTTCCCTTGACAATAACCTAACTCATTATGGAGAGTTTACACAGCTAATTAATAACATTAAAATGGAATGTTTTTTTTATTAGCTGAAACATTTAAGATGTAATTTTTATTTTTATATTTACATTTAAAATATTTAATATAGATATTAAGATATTTTTTTATGCTTATTCAATTTCGATTTATTGATTGGACATTATTTGTGAATCTTTGTTAGATGTTTATTGTTGGTAATGTTGATTACTACTGATAAAATTGTTGAAAATAAAAATAATGTGTTACTCTTCAGTCATGGAATCGGAATTCTGAGTATTGGAATCCAAATTTTCAGTAATGAAATTCCAATGATGGCTATCAAATTCTAAGCAATTATAGTCTATGACTCTTAGAAACAGAATTTAAATTTTTAATGTTAGAATCTGAAATTGATCTATGAAAACTCATTAACGAGTCTAAACATATCTTATTTAAGGATAAGGCTTGAATAAATCAGGAATAATAATCGGACAGATTAGCTGTTTTCTTGCTACAGGGTCTTTGTATAATCATGTAAACTAATTCTGTAAACCAGTGAAAACATTTTTTCACCAATGTGAGTGAATTTATTTTTGATTCAAAAGCTACTTTGTTAAAAATTTATGATATTTTTAGCAATTGAAAGGAATATCTCTTAAAGCAAGTTTTGCTTGTGCAGTGAAAAATTTGGTTCCTGAGAGTCCGGGGGAATGAGGGAACAATATATGTTCGGAGGGTATTACATAAGGACTGCCCTTAATATATATTTTCAGAATTCTTGTTAACAACTTTGTAAAAAAAGCTATATATTTGAACTTAAGCAAATTAATATTTAATTGGAACAAAGCAAAAAAAATTAAACTATGACCAATCACTATTGAGATCGGTAAAAGCATAGGGAAGAATAAAATAATTTTTTAAGAAAAAACAGTTTATTTTAATATAAAGTTTAAAAGCTGATCTTATGTAATATTCTTATGTACAGATAAACTAATTTTTGATGATTCTTTTTTCATTTCTTAGAGAGAAATGAAAAAAAGAATTTTTTTTAAAAAATTAATTTTTAGTGGATTAATTTATTTTTAGTGGACTGTATATGAAGAATGTTTTTTATGTAATACAATGTGTGTATAAATATCTAGATACAGTGATCTGTAAATCCTGGTTGTAACAGCACCTCTCTTAGCTCCTTCTATATTGACTTGACAACTTTTTGTGGCTAGCCTTCTTCTACCATTCTGCTCTCTCCCTCGCCAGGGTTTACCAGTTTTTCATTTTAAATTCTTCAAAATCTTCATTAATACAGTCAACCCATAATAGTCTAGGCCTGCCTCTTTGTGTTGTTATTGGTTTGAAATTAAAGACTCTGGATGTTAAGGAGAATAGCTCCATTCGGCAGATGTATCCAGCAAATTTGATGTGTTTATTTCCATACAATGGACAATATCTGCCGTTCTACACAGCCAGTACCACTTATATCTTTGCTTCCTTATACTATAAAATATCTCTCTAATCTGACTGAATCACCCACACTCTTTGACCAGATTTGCAAGTGGCCATCTTAAATGCCTTACATTTGAGGGAGGTAGAGAGATATTCCCTACTTGCAAAAAATGCTGTGTTCAAGCATCTTCGCCAGAATATATTCCGGTTTGCCTTGGACTTTCTAAGGTGAAGCTTATCTCGGATCCCCTTTTCGTTGCGGATTTTCTTGCTGTCAGCGACCTTCTGGAGCTTATCTGACATGTGTCTGGTTAAGAGGATAAGCAACAGCAGCATAAAATATCTCGTCATTAAATTACATGGACGTCAATAAGTTACATTAATTTACAAATTGTTTTTTTACCCATTCATTCATTTATTTATTAAATTTTATAAGTTCGGTAATCTGAGTTTTTAAAAGTTCAAGGTAGACCTGGTCCCCTTTACTTCGAATTATAGAGACTCTACTGCAGATGTTTGTTGTGTCACTCATTAAAAACTTGATTTCTAAAAATTTTTTAAAATTTTGTGCATGATTGTGACCTGTGTAATTGTTTAAAAATATAAATATTTAAAGTTCAGTCATACATGCTAACCTTGCATATTTTCTATATATTAGCAGCAGGAGAAAAAAGTTTTTTTTTAAAAAAAAATTGCTGGTTGTTTACTAGTGAGACTATGTTTTCTTGAGGGAAAACATTTTAAAACCATATTTATTAAGAACAAAGTGTAATTAAAAACAAATCGATTGAGTTTTTGATGAAATTCCTATTAGGAACCTATTATGAAAATTTATGAAAATGCTATTTTTGTTAACATTAAGCAGCAGTTTACTGACCCATTCACTTAGTACAATGTATCATTTCATTCAGATAAATTTGTTTTTCTTCCATTGTTTTAGGTTTAAATAAAAGAAATAATAGTTCGTAGAAAAATATTTTCGAAATAATATTTTAAAATACACTAGCTGAGGTTCTTGCTATTCTGAGGATAAGTTTTGCCAGTCTATGTGATGTCAATAACTAACTAGTACTTCATTTTTAAATAAAAGAAAATATTAATTTAATTCATATCAAGATATTTTATACTCCCATTAATAATTAAGTATTAAAAATAAGAATATATGTTTTTCTTTATTTTCTTAAAATTATGTTGGTTGCAATAACTATCTAAGAATTTGAACTATATTCTATGATAATTTATAATTTGAGACATGTAACTTACTTAATACTCTAATTCATAATAAAACCATATATTAACGTAATTCATGCATAAATTATTAGGAAACCAGCAAGAAATATGTCAAAATACTATATCATGAATATCAGAAATTTGATAAAATTGTTGAAGAAGTGGTAAAGCACCTCTCTGATGAAGCGAAAATTGCCCATGAAGAGTCATTGAATATTGATTTGTTAGGTGGCTCTGGTATGTCAACTCATGAAGAAAAAAGTAATATTTTAATATTTAACTTCATATGTTGCTTACAGATAGGATGTTCTAAAACAAACACTATAACTATATGACAATTATGATTTTCTGTTGGTTTAACATTTTTATAGTTAGATGTGCGATCTTTTCCAGTTGTGTACTTTTGGGATGTGTAAAAATATTTTTGTTACAATTTCAAAATTCTGTAGAGTTTGAATTATGTGAATGTTGCTTGTTTGTTTAAATGACGTAAATTGGCGTGATATGCAGCATCTTTAACTAAAGGTTCATAAAGCTTATCTGTATTAATAATATGCACAGTGATTTGAAATCATTAACCTTTCTCAATGATAGTTAATATTCAAACTATTGAAGTCATGTGATTAATTGAATGTAATTTTCGTTATAATTCCTACGAGTACAGCGAAAACTATTTAAAATATCTTGTAGTAGAGGCTGATTTTCGCTTAGAGTTAAATCTTCTAATTTAACATAATCTTCCAATTCTTCCTCAGTGAATTATGAAAGAGCATTATTATCCTGTTCTTCGTGTAGAGCAGTAAATAATTCCGACCTTAAATTATCAGGCATATTTTTGACCTTAAAAGTTTTTTCTAGGGATTGGAAAAATTTAAATTTTCAGCTTTGGTGGGAACAGGTAATGTTAATGTTTTCACACTATGTATTAAACTTTCTAAATCTTGGTGCACAATTGGATCTAGTCATGCATTAAGCTGAGCTGACTCTAAATTTAGACTCAGATTGTTTGAGTTATAATTCTTTTTCTAGTAATTTTTAATTTCTCTAATTCTAACTCTAGTTTTTGTTTTGATTCTTACTTCTCTGCCAGTATCCTTTCATTAGTAATATAGTCTAGCATTTCTAATACAAACTTAGCATCATTTTTATATGCATCAGAATTTTCTATCAGAAATTTCTAATATTAAAGTTTTATCACAGTTGCACTTTCCGAAGATCAAATTAGTTCAGTAGCAAGTTTTAAAAAATCTTCCTTTTTTGCTTTACATTTTTAAAATAAAATGTCCTATCTTATTTGCAGAGAGTTATCCAATATCGTTAATCCAATATTATTCACATTTAGTTTCTATCCAGATGATTGTTGGCTGCCCTTCACAGCAAAACCGCAGTGAAATTCAAAATAATTCACTTAAAAAAAAAACATTCCCTTGATTGTTAAAAATATTTTTCTCTATATCTACTGCTCCTACATGAGAATAGAATTGAAATCAATTGTCACTGTTCATATTTGATCCGTATTCCCTTCACGGGATTACAAAGTTCGGATTAATCAATATCCCGGCTGATCCCCCGTAATTTGTTGTGATTTATAGGGCGAGGGAGGAAGAAATGATAATAATTAACTTAACAATTAAGCTCAACAAATTTAATAAAGAAAAAAAAATATAACAGTGAACATCAATAGCAGAAAACTGCCTACACTCAGGGTTGCAGGGCAAAGAATGAATTAAAATAGTTTTAAAGAAATAATAAGTAAATGAAATATATATTTCGGGACTTTTCCCTTCCAGACTCTTAGGCGCCGTTCAATGAGGAGGTATGTGGTTGTTCAAGGATGATGGTCAATCACAACTTCTTCCTAATATGTGTTTTATATGTGTTTACTAATAATATTGCATAACGTTAATAGTCCCTACTTTATTTGCAGCTGAATTTTATGATATAGATTTTCATTCTATAACATTTATAAACCTTATTTTACTTTCAGCTAAATCTAATGAAATAGATTTAGAGTGTCAAGCTATAAATATGGAAAGTTTTAAACTTATGGAATATTTTGATGTGCTTTTGGCTAAAGCATTTGGAAAATGTCTAAATCAGTCACTAGACCACCTTGCTTCCGTATTTCGATATTCTGGGTAAAAAGATGTTTTTTTCTTTTGTTTGTGAACAACACAATTTTGTGTGAATAAAAATTAAATAAAAATATTTTTTTGGGATTTCCTAGCCATGATTTTTGAAAAAAAAAAAAAAAAACATGTTCAAAATTTTTCTTATATTATGATGTTGATGTATAAAAATGATGTCTTCTGATGATATGATATGATTCTGATGATATTATGATGTTGATGTATAAAAATGATGTTGATGTCTTCTTTTTTCTCATATTATGATGTTGATGTATAAAAATTTATAAAAAATGTCCTGAATTTTTACTTTGCTCTTTAGTTTTACATTTTTAAAAGTTCTAATAGATTATAAAATTTTAAAAAAATATTTAATAAATATTTCATATATATATATTTTTTAAAAGCGTTAATTTGTTATTCATCACATACTTATGTAGTTGTGCTATTTTTATTTTATAAGCACAGCAATAAATACTGTCTGATAAGTTTTAAAACTATGAAAATCAATAAAAAATTAAACTCTCCTATTAAAATACTTTTCTATTTTTTAAATCAATGATTTATTTTGTAAAAAAAAATCAGTTTATTTAATTTAGGACTTAAATCTAGCTGATTTATGAATTATGATTTATTAAGAAATCTAGCAAATATCTCCCATCATAATTCAGTTAACTGTGATGTACTTAAAATTTTTTCTCTTTATTTTAGAAAATTTGATCTAGTTATAAAAGAAAAAGAAGACAGTGAAATTGATGTTAGTGTTTTGTTCTTCTCAAATTTAGTTATTCAAGATGAAGAAGTCGTAAGCTATATTTTACTTATTTACTTACTCTGCCAATATTTAGTTCTTCAAGAATAAAAAGAAAATTCTTTTTACCTTGTTTTAGACAATGGATCCAAGTATGAATATAATCCAAGAAGCTCTCAGTAATGGCCTTGCAACAATTCTTAAAATTGTAGAAACTGTTGCCGATGAAAGAGAAAAAAACATCTCACTTCATACTGGTAATTTTTTTCCAAAATAAAGATACACTGTATAATCTTAATTATTTAGTTCATCTTATTTATTTAAGAGGACAACGCTGTATTGTATGTATGTATTTTAATAGTGGTGTCAAAAGTCTCTTATCCTAAGCACAACTGAGAACCAACATAATATATCCTCAATTAATTTCCATTAGTTTTTTAATGTAGTTTCTGCAACTACAATTTATTTATGCTGTCCTTGTGAAATGTTATTATTAAATATTGGGATCTCAAAACAGTTCTTTTTATATGAGAGTCATTCAAATTTATAATGCTGAGTATAATGATTTCCCCTATACAAAGATTGTGAGAAACATTTAAAAATAAAGATTATAGATTTCCAGTTAATCTTAGTAATAAAAAAAACCAATTGAAAAACTAACTTTTTGGGTAAATTAATGAAACTTCAAAAGTAATGTTCATTTTATTTATATAGATAACCTAATTTTGATATTACGAGTTGAAAACGAGACTCTGAAGAAATCGTGATTTAGAAAATTCAACATATCGAAAAATGTACAACGATTAGCTAAACAACATACTATACAACGATTCAGCTAAGTACAGTATACTCTTGATATCTCAAAGTTGAAAGGACTCTAAAAACATTTTGAGATAGCCAGTTATTGAGATGACGCGTTTAGAATTAAATATGCTCTAAAAAGTTAAAAAAAAAAATCTTAAATACTATTCTAAAATGTAGAGTCATGAAACATCAGAATAAATACTAATAAAGGTATTTCCATAATACTTGACAATAAGTTTAAATGCAGCAATGAAAATGTTATTTTTAACGCAACACAAAAGTAAATATGCATTAAATATTAAAGAATTCATTTACACTAAACTTACATTGATAGAGTTTATTTAAAAGAAAAACCTCTATCATCGTGGTCATTGTTTTCAAAATTGCTCATTAATAAATTTTTCTGTTCAAAAAATAGTTGCCAAGTCATCGCTTTCCATGTTCTCTGAGGATTACATGAAATGTTTTAATATGTGAGCAACATTTTTTCTTGGGGCGTAGTAATGTAGAGTGTTGGTACGAGGTGATTTTTCCGAAAAAATTCATTTTTTACTTCGAAAAGTATTTAACAAAATAGTGTTTTGACTAGAAACTCTTCAACATAGGAATTGAAATTAATATTAGGTGGATATTTAAGGCTAAGGGGGAAAGTATTTTTTGACGTAAGCTTTTCGAGATATCGAAAAGCTTATCAAGTTATCCACTCTGTAGCCCTTGCTGTCATTGTGAGCCTATGTTTTTCATAGACTGATAGTTTATAACAATTTCAGCTATTTTAATCCTTAAAGTGAAAGTTTAATACCATTTATTTTAGAATGTTGTTTAAGTTTAAATATATTGTTTTAGAGAACCAAAATCTGAAACCTGTTGGGTCAACTGAAACAAAAATGACATTTCATCAGAGAGTTCTGGAAGCTTCTGATTCTGGAAAGTTGGTGACATACCTGGAGACTGCTGCCAAAAGTGTGCAGCCGGAAATAACCAAAGTTTACAACCTTTTCTCTGAATATAAGAGTATTCTGATCAAAGATAAGGAAAATCAGATTAAAGTATGTTGTTTTCTTACACTTTCTGTATATCAAATAGATCAGTGTTTATTTATTACATCACTGTTTAAAGCCTCAAGCTATTATTACTTTCCTGTAACATTTTGAAGCACTATCCCTTTATTTGAATACTCAATAATGCTTTAAACAAATGCTTTATCATTCTTTATGAACCCAAATTGAAAAACCTATGATTAATTTATTCCTTCCTATTAAATGGCTTAAAAACCATTTGGCCAATTGTAGGCCAAGTGGTTAAGGAGTTTTCAGGACCAAGGTCATAATGGTAGTATTGTACTCAGCATTTGACACTCACGGTCCTTCTAGGAAAGCTGTTACCTATTAATGAAGGCAGGCTAGCTTTAAGCCACCAGCGAGGATCGAACCTCAATTCTTCACAATGATAGATTAACTGTCCTAAATTTCTCAAAATTTTTTTTAAAAAATGGTCTGAAATAGCCCTGGTTTATAGTACAAAAGAAACTTTCAATCATCTTACCAAATAGCTATTAAAACTGTCTAAGATTTAAAAAGTAAATTTAATTGAAAGCAAATTTAAAAAATGAAACTAAAAATTAAAATTGAAACTATGTATTGCAGATCTAAAGTATCATATTTAATGCTGATTATAGTTAAGTTATTTATTATTCCTTTGTAAATATGGTTAAATTATTGATTTTCACTTTTTTTATTTTGTTTTAGGAATTTATGGATACAAAGCCAAATCAGTATTTTTTGAAGCGTAAGCTTCAAGTTTTTAAAGACTTAGAAAAAACTGTTGATTTGTTACCATATTCATATATAGTTGCTGGTATTGAACTCCGTACTGGTATGCTTTATTGATATAATATCTAAATTAATTTTTTTAATAAATAAATCAAAATTGTCAGTATTCTATAACTCTTTTACAATTGTTATTTTTGATTTTTTAAAAATCTGTTGTGCAAAGCTGTTTATCTGCACAATTTATATATTTAAAATATCATTTTTCAGATTTTGTAGGATTTAAAAAAATTCAGTGTCATTTAAAAAATTTTTAACTTTCAGATCTTGAATTATAAAAATGTGTATAGTTCTAAAACTGTGTGCCAAGAATTGTAGAGAATTGACTAAGAAAAATTACTGTTATTTTAATAAATGTTATTTTATGTTATTACATGTATGCTGTATTAATTTTAGAAAAAGCAACTAGACAGGAATTTATAATCAAAGGCTATATGAATTTTGCTTTTTTGTAGTAATAGATTGATTAATGGTAATTGAAATAAACGAAACAGTAATTTAATGAATTAAGCCTATATATCTGCAAAATTTATTTATAATTAAAACAAAATTCATATTTCTACCTTATTGCGACAGAATTTCCTGCCAGCCTGGTGTCCCAACAGTCTGGGTGCATGTCTGCATCGCTGATGGTCGCGAGCCTAAATCCCGTTCTAGAGATGGGTGAGTCTCCCTCCGTTGTGTGATGTGTGAATGTGACCCATCTAAGAAACGAATATCTATTTCGATGTGACCTAGGTTATGTTGCTCGTCTCTGTGACTGAGGTTCACATGTATTGTTAAATGAGCAACACTTACAGCAATCTTTCTTGGGGGAAAAAGTAATGGTTTAGTACCAACCATTAGAAGAAGAAAAAAACACAGCGAAATTCTGTTAATCCAAATCCTGTTAAATGTATAACTTGGATTATCTCTGCAATAGTTAAAAAAAAGATACCTCTGTAAGACTTTTTATATGAGAAATCAAAAACTTCCTTAACAACTATTGTTTTTTTGAAAGAGACACCATCTGCAGTGAAGATATTGATTTTAACAATGCAAATAAAATAAATTTAAAAAAAACTTGTTGGTGACGTAGATTAATAATATTGGGGGACATAGATAATTATTGAGAATTTGATCATTAATTCAGTTTTCAAATGAAAATGTGTTGTATATCATTTAGTTTAAAATCAGGCATAATCTTTTGCAATTATTCAATATATATATCATTACTTTTAATATTGTTTACATCTTTTCTATAATTAATTATATATTTTTTTGATTTAGTTGAATTGACTAAACCTTTGTTGCGTGAAATTAGAAAATGGTTCTCTTTGTACAGTAATGCCATAAACCAAAAGTATTTAAAAACCATGACTGAGTTATATGATTCTATTGATGACAAGAACAAAAAACTAGACATCCCTGTTGAAGACTTGGAAGATGTTCAAAGAGCGATGGTGTGTTTTGAATATTTTCAAGAAAATTATATTGAAATTGAATGGGAGTTTGAACCTATTCAGGTATGATGTTAGTATTAAATTTCCCATGAAATTAAAATGAATGTTATCACTTTAATATTTTATTTTGTTATGCGAGTTGAAACTTTTAACAAAACTTTGTAAATATTTTTTGAAGTTTATTTACAGTGTTGGTTTCATTCAGTATCTTTTTTAAGTGAAAAAAAAATCAGTTGCCACTATTTTGGGTCTTTATCATGAAATGTTTTATTTGAGTTGACAGAAACATTACTTTGTAGCTGAAGATGTACCAAATATAGAATTAGCTTGAATACTAATTGTTAAAATTTGGTCAACCAATATTTTGCTTTTTAATTCTTAGTTTTCTATACAAAATCCTTCTTTCTACTTTTAATGGTAATAATTCAATAAATTTTAAGTTATCTGGAATCTTTAAGGGAAAATACTATATCAAGTAAAATACCATGTTAAAAAATTATTTAAATAAACCTAAAATTCATTAATTATAAGTGGTAAAATATGAGAACCTGAGGCAAATATATGTAAATATATAGTAGATTTTTTTAACACATAGTAGATAAATATTTTGTATTTATTAGAATAAAACTTTTTGCAGGAGAAACAAATTTTATAATAACTTATTTATTTGTTATAAAAATTTATTAATAACAGGGATGAGATTTTTCCGCTTTTTAGCGGATTTCCGCTTTTTCCACCTTTATCTCTTGAATTTCAGTTTTTTTTAATCAAAAATTCAGATATTTCTAAAAATTTCACTTTTTTGTATAAGTATTCAGCTTTTTCAGAAAATGCACCGATTTTCAAAAAGAAACAGAAAATTCAAACTACATAGCTACCAATCCTTTCTCATTTTTACTCATTATAGCTATTTTCTCCCCTTTTACTCACAGCAGATAAGATTTTCCGAATTTTGTATCCGCCCTCCAGATAGATCCGATTTTTAAAGTTCAAACGACGCTGCTTCTGACAAGCCTTTTGGAGGTCCTAAGCCTGGAATCTGCTAATATCTCGATTCTTATTCACACGATTTTAATATCAAACATAGCTTTTCATATTTGCGCGTTGCGATTCTTATTCACGCGATTTGAATATTGTAAGTTGCGATTCTTATTTACGAGATTTAAAAATCCGATATTGTTATTCGTATTTACGCCTTTTTAAAAACCTATGTAGCGATTCGTATTCATGCAAGTTTAAAATTGATGTCTTGATTTGCTTATGCGGTTTATAATATCAAACATTGATTTTCGTATTTATACGTGATTTTAAAATAAGGCATTGGGATTCACATTCACTCATTCTGAAAATTATGCATCATAATTCTTATTTATGCAATCTAAAAATTACACATCATGATTCGTATTTACGCGATCTAAAAATTATGAATCGTAATTTGTATTTACGCGTTTTAAAAATTCTATATCCCAGTTTGTATTTCCTCATTTTCAAAATCGTATATCTAGTTTCATATTCACGTGATTTCAAAATACATAATTGTTATTCATATTCACGCAATTTTAAGATCAACTATCGCGATTCTTGGATGAATTAAATTTTTTTTAAAATTAGTTACTATAAAGGTGACTGTTTTTCTAACGACGATTATTAGTATTTGTAAGTGTTACAACATCAGAGAAACTGGAAGGGAATACATTCAAAACTTACATTCTGTGCTTGCAAAGAAGAAAAAATAGGATTTGTCACAAGATGTTGGTAGATGGACTAATGGCTAAATATAGCAAACATGAAAGATATAGCAAACAAAAGCAATCACTTAAAAAGGGATTTAATTGGAAAAAAAATTTTTTTTGAAAAAGAGTTTAACTCATCATCAAAATTTTATTTATAATTGCTGTTATTTATGCTATAAAAGGCAAAATTCTTATCAAATAAAAAACAATTATCTAAACAGTTGCTGATTGTCATGTAATTTTTCAAACTAAAATAGCAATTTTTGTATGTTAAGGAGTTACTATATATTTCTACTTCACTGTTATTAAAATGTTTCAAAGGGGTCTAGTTAGATTAGACTATAATATGAACATAATGATTCGGTCCATTGTTAAAGTTTTTTTTTTTTTCAATATAATTTAAAAAGTAATATTACTGATATATTTGCTATAAATCACATAACAGTATTTATTAAAAGAAATGAAATATTAATGTATATTCTCGGTAGTTTTAATTTGCTAAACCAGGTAGTTTTTCAAGTAATAATTGTCTCTTATGTGAACTGAGGAAAAATATAATTTTGAGCTTTATTTTTTCAATTGGTAATTTTTATTTTCACTAAATGTTAAGTAGCAATGTAATCATTTATATAATTATAGATTAGTACACAATTGTAAGTCAACACATTATTTATTACCTTAAACTGTCTGGAATTTATTATTAAAGGGTTGCGCTTGCGTAAAATTTACTATCGTGGAAATTCAGCTTTTTTGCCTTTTGGCCAATCTCATCCCTGTAATAAATGAAAATAAAAATTTTATTACTTGACCAACATTTTTAAATGTAGTTTTATGTTCTACCATTATTTTTTTCAGCTTAAGATCTATTAAATATATTTAAAATCTCTTTTAAATAGTGTTATGGAACTAAAGACAATCAAGCTCCCATATTATGAACTGTCTACTGACCTTGCAAAATGTACAATGGTTCACTGTTTCCAAATTTTTTAAAACTAATTTTTTAGCATATTACAGTTACATTGTTGGAAATAGTGGTTGTGATAATTACATAATTTGTTAATAAGTTTCAAACTAATTAGGTGGATAAATTAAAATTTAAAAAGAAAAATATTTACTTAGCTGAAAATTGATTTCAATTTCACATTCTGTGGAAGAAATTGGGGATTTTTGATTGAACACAATTCACTTATATGTAGAATTCATCAACTTTTTTGTTAACAATAGGTCTGATCAACATTTTCTGTTTAAAAAAAAAGGATTCAGTATATCTATTGTTGACGCAGTGCTAATTGATTGGTTCCATCTTTAATACAATTTATAATTTTTAATCAAAAATGCACTCCTTTCTGCAGAATTTATAATTTTTACTATTTTCAAAAAATAAACCTTTTAAAATGGTTCTCCTTATTTGAAAGTTCTAACTCCTGCAAGGGTAAAGTTATAGAACTGAAAAAAACTGACTGAAACATTGTTGTTGTAGTTGCTGTTGTTATGAAATTTGAGTCCAATATAAATGAACTGCTAATTTCTTTGCTATTCACCATAAGCATATGAAAAACGTTAGCTGAATGAGAGTTTAGATGAGACTTGAAAAAGTGCACTTGACTATATAGAAAATAATAACTTCTTAAAACTTATAACAAAAATCCATTATTAATAAATTAAATTTTACTTTAATAGATATTGTTTAAAAAATACAGTTTAAATTTTGTGAATTCAAAGAACCATGTGAATGTTACGTATTTCTCCCATCATTATTTTTACTTAATGCAATCTATCTGTTGTATCAATGCAAAATATTATATGGCTGCTATTTCAAACCATGTTATCTCCTTATAAGGAAAATTTTTGAAAATAGTTTTTCCCAAATTGATTCATTACAGGATGCATATGCCCTCCTTCAAAAATTCAATGTTCCTGTTGACCTAGATGAAGTGGAAAAAGCACGTAATTTACCTAAAGTCTTCTGGGATACATACTCAAAAGCAGTAAATATTTATATTTATCTAGAAAAAAAAATTATATATTAAAATAATAACTCTAAATTTTAAACCATTGTCAGTAAATTATTTATCTTTTATTGTTCTCAATGTTGGTTTATTTATAAGTTTGGCTAAGAAATTTTTTTTGTCGTAACTAATTTCAGGTCAATCCTTTAAACCTTTAAAATTAATTTTTAGTGTGTAATAATATGATCATTTGTTTAAAAGTTATTTGATTGTTCTGTTTTTCTATTTTATGCTCTGTACATTATTTTTTTAACTCAAAGATATTGCTACTTTTTTGATGCTTATAACTAACACTATTTTTGATTTATTGGTAGTTTTTGCTAATGAATAAAATCAAATATTACTAATGAAGTAATTAGTAATGAAGTGTTTTTATATATTATAAATTTGTAAATTTTTTTATTGCTTTTAGCGTAAAATAGCCAATGAAATTACTGATAGACAACACTTCTATTACGATAAATTAAGAGGATATGTTCATATATTTAAAGACGATGTCATGAAATTTGATGAAGATTATTTAATGGCATGTATCATATTATTCTTTCATCACATATTAAATATTCCATTATTTCATATTTTTGTAGTTGTACTCACCCATTCCCCATCATTTTATATGCCTTATTATAATACTGCATTTATTCTCCTGTATTATACTGCTCTGATGCTCTTAATTCTTTTATCAATTTTTATCAAACTGCAGAAAACTTAGTGTAAATAAAAATTAGCTCTAAACTGTGATTCTGAAAAATCTTATCTTATTTTAGCCTTTGCTTGTTTAGCAAATTGACTATTTTTCTCTGCCTTTCCAACCAATTTTATTAATACTTGGGACTTTACTGTTTATACATGTTTAATTAAAGTGTTAAATGATAACTTCTGTAATCTAGGTTGTGCCTTCTTAAAATTTTTATGTAATTTTTGAATAAGAGGCCTAAAATCTATACTAAAGACTGCAATAAAAAACACCTTGTATCGAAGATTCAAACTATTTTTATAGAATCTGTATAGAAACTACCCACGAATCTTGTTTGAAGTAAAATCTAATTGAATAGATTTTCCTTAACTTTGGATGTGTTGTTCTTTTCAAAACTCTGAACGAAGCACTAAATTTATTATCTTATAATAAACTATCAATTTTTTACATGTTTCAATTTTAGTTCAGATCAAAATTTTGAGAACACAAACAAATCTAAATTTCCACACTCCTTCCCAAAGAAAATACAAAGATTTTTACTATTTGTTTTTTATGTATTTTTAATTGGAAGTGATTTTATTTATTGTTATGTCCAATTTTTTTAGATTGGACCAATGGTAGAAGGGATAACTCCCGAAGAAGCAAGTGATCGTGTTGATCTTTTTTCGGTAGGTGTACCTGTTTTTTTTTTTTTAAATATTTTTCTCAATTGCTTTCATTTAGGTTCTTACTGCCAGCATTGTATTGTATGCTATCTTATATATATATATACAGTAGAACCCCCGTTTTGCATTGTCTGTTTTATACATTATCCTGCTTTCTACATCATTTGCTCCTGGTCCGTGAAAATTGCCTATATCAATAATGTTAAATTATCTCGAATTTTACATCACATTTTTTTGAAAAAATCCCTGTTCAAACGTTTTTCGAACAGATTAAAAACTTTTTTTCTACAAAGTTTGCATATTTTTTAAAATAAACCTGTTTATTAACTTTTCTGGAAGTCTTTCTATTCTATCTTATTGTCCTTTTGGCTTTTAGATGGAATTTCCCGCTTCAGTCATTATCAGAGGCATGGTGGGATGGGCACAGCACGAGAAGGGTGGTTAACGGAAGTATGGGAGCTTAAATTGTTAAATGAGAGTGTGAAATTGTTTTGAAAGCAACATTTGAAACTTAGAATTATCCAATCATATTAAGAACATTATTCTAAAAAACTGGTTAGGTAATCATTTTTTTTTATTCTAATGACCTGCAAGATACTTCTAAAGCGAAAAGAAATGCTCGGGTTGCTTTGTATTTGATTTCTGCAGTGTTGGATGGGATCAACTAAAATGTATTTAAAATGAGTTTAATAAAGCTTCTCTAGTTTAATTGTGTCTCTGTGTCCATCAGGAACAGTCCTTCTGAATAAAATTGAGTGAACTGCAACACACATCCTATTACTTTTCAATTTCTTCAATATCTGTTTTAATGCCTGCTCCCGATCATAGTGATGAAATCAATGAAGCTGATCAAAGAATATCGGAGGATATACTTACAACTGATCAAGAGTTTGAAAGCAATAAAAACTCAGAAACATTTGTGAAACCGTAACAAATGTGTAAAACATAAAGCAAATTTGCAAACAGTAAATATTGAGAGAGATATAGTTAAAATTGCATCTAAAAGCAAAAAACTTAAATGTTTACACATTTTTTATTGTAGTTCATGTCAAAAATATGAATATTTGAAAAATATACGTTAATTTTTTTTAATCCTGATTTTAGGTTATCTTGCTTCGGGCGCCATTCAATGCTAGCAGTAAAATCAGGGTTCCACTGTGTATATACATATATAGTAAATCCTCATTCATATTTTATAGAACCATTCACTATGAATGTGGATTAACATAAAAAATCAAATAATGGCTTGAAAATGTATGAAAAACGACAAGTAATGGATTCGAAAATTAATAAATTTACAATAAGTATAAAGAAATTATGTACTGAAATGCAAAAATATTTACAATGCAAAAAAAAAAGATGAATAAACATAATTTTTTATTTAAAATATCTGGTCATTTTGTTTTGAACACACTCATTTCTTCTCAATACAAGCAATAAATTTTTGACATTCATTGTCTATTTTCTGTAAGTTTGCTTAATAGAGAAAGTTCTTCACTATTTCAAAACCGTTAAGGCTTTTCACGAATGTCGATACTGCTTGTGGCTTCGTTTCATCGGTATTGCCTTGCACTTCTTCAGTTTCGGAAAATATTTCTTGTATTATTTATATTTTGAGTTTCTTAACAACACTCTGAAGGGTTCTTATTCTGAAAAATTTCTTAATTGACCAATTAATAAAATCTAGCCATGACTGGAATAGAAATATTTTTTGTGTCTATTTATAATTAAATATTATTATAACAAATCATATTACTTATAAATAACTATAGCCCTTCCACAAATCTGCAAAAGTACACTTTTTTTTAGAAAGATTGTTGCTAGAAACATATCATTCTTGTCAATCATATGTTAATAAATGTCTGAAATGTGTCCATAGGATCGCCTTGATCAACTGTATGAAAGGTATGAGAGATACCGTGGTTGTGAGGAATTATTTGGCTTTAAGACATCTGAGTATCCAGTGTTGGTACAAACAAAGAAGGACATGGTTCTTTTGCAAAAACTGTTCAAGCTCTTTAATCAAGTGATGAAAAAGATTTCCGGCTATTTTGAGAGCTCTTGGAAAGATGTTGATGTGCAGGTTATGACTGACGAACTGACTGATTTTCAGAATAAGTTAGCATCATTTATCATATTTTATTGACATAAATTGTATATTTTGTAAGCCTCTTTCATTAAATTTTAGTTTTCAAATTATTCTGGATGGAGGTGGCTTTTTGTCTTTCTCTAGAAATCCTTAGTAATTTTTTGTGTTTAACCGTCCTCCAATTTTAAAGCTTATGGTCAAACTTTTCAGGATCTCTGACAAAGTTATTGCATCACAGATTAGAAGTTAACTAATTTCTTTTTAATTTGTTTGTACTTTTTTGTTTATCTTTTTTAATTATGAAATATTTTAAAATATAAATCTTAGTTTGCGTATTGTTAATTTTTTTAATCTTTTTTGCTATGTCTAATAAAATCCACGGATTACATCATCCATTTTGGAGTCTAGCACTATAGCCTTCACTTAACCACACAAAAGTTTGAACTTTCTAAAGCAGCCTCTGAATCACTTCAAAGGAGGTGACCACTTTGAAAGAAATTAATTTATTTAACAGTAAAATTTTACTCGTATTATTATTTGTTATATTTTTTTTAGTTTGTTAGCTATGACTGCGAAACATTCAAAATTGTATGATCTAAGTAAGGAAAAGTTTGTTTTCTGTTTTTGATGTTGATCATATTGATTGTTAATTCTTTTGGTGACATGATAACATCTTCACGCGAAATGTCAAAATACACATTATAAATAAAATTGTGCAAATGTCAGTATCTTGCAGGTATTTCATAATATTTATTCTTTGCCTACAGTGCACGAAATAAAAAGAATGCATAAAAATAACCATCGATCTAAGAGTGAAAAAGTTATAACCTAAAAAGTTCTGTTTTCCCTAAAATTATCTTAGGATAAAAAAAACTTTATAATTTTGTACTTCACAAGCTTATTTTTGGCCTATATGATTTAAAAAAAATTGGAACGAAACATGTTTGGTCACGAACTTCTGTTTCCTAGTATAAAAATTTTTCCTGTATCCGATTTAGAATCACCATTTTAATAAATCATGCTTAAAGTGTTTATTAAAGCAATAATAAAATAAACCATAAAGTTCTACTCTTAAAAATATTTAATAATTGTTTCAATTTTAGATTACTTAAATTTTTTTAATGGTTTTAAGGTGAGATTGTAAAAAATAGTAAATTGTTCGAATTTCATTTAGAACAAAACATGCTTATAAGCAGAAGAATTCAAACAAAATATTTTTTTAAAAAAATTATCCTTTAATATACTTAAGTTTAAAAAAAAGGTGTTAAGATGTGATTGTTAAAACGTGTAAATGTTTAATGTATAAAATAGAATTTGTATTAAATGTAGAAGTTTTTTCCTACTTTGTATTATCAATTTTTAGGTGCCTGAGATTGCCCAAAGGCTGCAAAGAATGGACCTATTTTGCAGAATTGAAAAAGAGAATTGAAGATTTTAAAGAGACATGCCCTCTCTTGACGAGACTCAGAAATGATGCCATGACCATGGATCATTGGCATAGAATCGAAAAAATATGTAGCCATAAATTTGATGATGATCAATCTAAATGGACACTTGGGACTGTTATGGAAGCTCCATTATTACAATTTAAAGATGATGTTGAGGTTAATTTTTTGCTATTTTTTTTATTAGTTTCTTTTCAATCAATGGAACCTGTGTAGGTTGCAATGTAGCAAATAGATGATTACCAGAGACTACATTTTATTTATAAGAAATACAAATTATGAGAGTTGAGACAAGCAGCTTTAAGCCTCTAAAACGCCTTTTCAAAAACCCAGTAGCTCCTTTGTTAAATAATGAGGATTTCTATACAAATTGTTCAATGTAAAGTGCTTGATTGGTTAAAATTTTCCAGAGTTATTAAGTAGGAAGAAAAAAGATAGCTGAATAATTAGGAAAAAAGATAGCTGAATAATTAGGAAAAAAGATAGCTGAATAATTCGGAAAAAAGATAGCTGAATCAATTACCACATTTGGTAAAAATTTTTGCTTTTGATATATTTTTCTAGATGGATATATGTATTAATAAAATTGAGATAAATGATAAATATAATTTTTATGAAATTATATGATGTATAGCTAGCGTGTCAATGTTAATAAAGTAGCTATATGCTAGGTATGTTTTTTCTTTTAATGATAAACCAAAACACATAACTGATCCAACACTTTCTATCAATTGCTATGGGAACCAACTTGCGTGTGAAATGAAAGTAGTTTGCACACAATGCCACCATTGTGCCCTTGGACTCAAAATTACTGAATCTTAGCTTTCATTATACGTTTGGTGGACAACTAGTGCACCTTACGTTTCTGTGTTAATAAGAATGCTTCTAATTATTTTATGTACTTTTTAAGATAAGTTTATTTTTGTATAAAGTAGTATTTCTGAATCATATAAGTTACAAAAAAATGAAAGTTTTTAAATGTTAATTTTATTTTATAATAAAAAAATATCCCTTTTAACTTTTTTCAATCTCATAAATTTCTAAAATATATGTAGTCAAACTCGCTTATTACGAGCTCAGATTTAACGAACAAATTGAAAATACTTGGTTGGTACAATATTCTATTTGAGAATAGCTCCCTTTTAATGAGCAAACCTCAGTTTTTATGAGCAATATTTTTGTGATTCATAAAATTTCTGCATGCATCCACTTTTCCAGCTTAGCTAATCCCTTCTTGAAAATATTTAGCATTCTGAGGATGACTGAAAGTTGGTGAGGAGTCATTAATTCAGCAAATATGAGCACTTTTTTTTAAAGCAAGGGTGCAAAGGACAATGTTTTTTGTGTCATGAGTCTAATCTGAAGACTAATAATGCAACAAAGAGAAAATACTGTATATCGCTGTGAAGTCTACAGTTCAAACCCCCAAAATTTTACAAAAATAAAAGGGTCGACTTATGCCTCGGGAAAAAAGTCGAACATTCATTGATCATAAAGTATCAAAGCTTTGTAAACAGTGAGATAGATAGGAAAAACTTTGTACCAATTTTCCCTTTTCAAATCTTATATATTTTTCTTTGATGTATTACATGTAGTTAGTTTTGCATTTTCCCTCATCTTATTCTCTTTATATATAATTTTTTTAAAACAACATTGTAAATTATGTTCAGAAAAAAAATTAAGATAATTTATTCAGGAGTTTCACTTTTTAAACAAAGAAAATTTGTAAACTTAATAATTTTTATTTTATAATTTTAGAAATTTTCATATTTGGTGTTTTCAGCCGTTGATTTATACACCAGCCATCCCAAAAATTTGCTATCTCCCATTCAAAAATAGGGGATTGACTTTACCCCATAATATATGGCAAGACTGTTAAAAGCATACCATACTTCTTTGGTACTGTACAAGAATAAAAATATTTATAATATAGTGACTGTTTATTATATAGTAGATAGTTTATTTATAATACAGTGAGTATATATATATCTTTGTGATTTTTTTCATAAACCAGTTTCTTACGGGAATTTGGTTATGACAAGCAAATATATTATGGCTCATTTGCTCTCATTATAAGGTAGTTTGACTGTAATAAAAAATAAAAATTTCCGTGCTTTAATTTTATTTTTGAAATATTTTAGGATGTATCAATAGCTGCTGAAAAAGAAAGAGAAATTGAAGCGAAGCTTAACCAAGTCATTGCCGATTGGGCTCTGGAAAACTTGTTCTTTTCTTCTTTCAAAAATCGTGGTGAACTTTTGATTAGAGGCACAGAAGCAAGTGAAACAATAGTGAAGCTAGAAGATGGATTGATGACACTTGGATCCCTCTTGAGTAACAGGTATGGCTTCATTGATTTCGATTGAATCTATTTGCACTTTTTTTTATGCTTAAATTGTGTTTTGTAGTACAAAATTTTGAGATTTTTTTTAGTATTTGTGACAGAGTTCATCTATTATACTCTATATAACTAAACAGACTCATACTGAATAAGAATAGTTTTTTTTTTAGTAAAACTAAATTGTCTCCTGTCGCATGTTTAAATTGATTATACTCTAAACGTTATAAAGAAAAGATTTCCAAAGATAAAAAAATATGTCTAAAAGGGATGAGTTTGCAAATGATAATAGTGAAATAAAATGTTTTTATTTTAATTGAATAAAAAAAGGTGGGTAATTATTTTGAATTTCATTGCTAAAATCATTGAAATAAAAACTTAAAATTTCTGTAAAAAAAAATTGCTTTTATTTTCCAAGCTTCTAATCAATTCACTTAAAAACGATGACATGTAACATATTTGAATTTGCTTCTTTATAATTATTTTTATAGTAGAAACTCATTATTAGTTTCAAAATGATACTGAATTTTTCTTGCTATAAAAATTACAGGTATTCATCTGCTATAAAAGAGATCATTCCAAAATGGATGCATTACCTGACAACTTCAACTTTTCTAACTTTATTGTTTGAATCATTGAAATAAAAACCTGAAATTTCTATGAAAAATTTGCTTTTATTTTTCAAGGTTTCTATCAATACACTCGAAAACGATGACTTGTAACTTATTTGAATTTGTTTCATTATAATTACCATTATAGTAGAGACTCATTATTTTTTGAAATGATGTTGAATTTGTTTTGCTGTAATAATGACAGGTATTCAGCTGCTATGAAAGACATTATTCTGAAATGGATGCACTACCTGACAACTTCAACAGAAGTGATTGAAAACTGGCTTGTGGTGCAGAATCTGTGGGTCTACTTGGAGGCTGTGTTTGTGGGAGGAGATATTGCAAAACAATTGCCACAAGTAAGACACTACCCACAAATAAGTACTTTTATTTTATAAAAATTAAAATTTATTATCAAATATTATTTTGTATCCATTTGCTTTCAAACATACAATTTCGGCAATATCCTTTGTGGAATCTCATTCTTTGTAGCAAATAAAATGTTTTTATAACAATTAAGTTTTTTTTTAATACATTGACCGGTAAACACTATTTCAATATTTTTTCTCTAATTTATAATTTTGAGCTTTAGAGTCTAAGTGTATTGTTTTGCTTATCCTGTCTAATTTATGGTGTCCTCAGTTTGTCAGATGAAATAAGCTATCTGTACTAGTTTTAAATTAAAATAGGTATCACTTGTAATAACTTGAAAGTGATTCTAACTTTATTTTTTAAATGAATGGATTTTAACCACCATTTAAATTAGACCTTTTATATTAAACAGCTGTTAAAAATACTTTTGAAAATCAATAATGTAGTACAAAAAAAAATAGTGCTGAGTATTTATCAATTGACTCTTGTTTTAGAAAAGATGGTCTTGTGATGTTATCTTTAGTTATTTCACAGGAAAGTTTATAAAGTATAAATAATAATGTTATAATTTGTAATTGTTATTATTTATAATTATAAATATACTTAATGTTATAATTTATAAATTAAAAAGTTACTTTTAGTTATTTTTTGTATAATTTTCCCCACTCTACAAATAAAATTGTACTGCCTCGTGAAAAATATAAAATACTTTCTCAAAATTCTCTATATTTATTTATTGTAGGAAGCAGAAAGATTTGCAGTCATTGATAGTACTTGGGTCGGCTTAATGGAAAGAGCACATGAGTTAGTAAATGTTATTAAATGTTGTGCTTCTGATGATACAATGAGCAAAGCATTACCACATCTCTTGGAAGAGTTAGAAGCATGCCAAAAATCACTTGTTGGGTTAGTATTTAACATTCTTAGTTGTGTAAGTTTCTTTGTTTAAGCTTACTTTTTATTAATTAAACCCACTGACAGTTATATAAATTTTGAAACGTTTTTCTCCCCATATACCGGCTTCAAATCTAATAACATGAGAGAAAACTGGTTTTGCATCATTATGAAGAATGCAGATCTAAATAAGACTTCCATTTCCCATGTCATTTTGCTATTTCAGAAATTGTAGCTATTTGTTCCAGAGTAACAGTATTTTTTACATATAATAAGGGCTAATAATATAACTAAAATATTAAACCAAAAAAATCCAACTGGCTATGAATTTGAAACGACTTTTATTTGGGTTAATTTTAATTATTCAATTCCATTTTATTTAATCATCACAAAAATCTTGTTAGAGGCAGAATTCATGTTTCCAAGAACTTATTTCAAACTTGCCTGCGTCAATTGACACAAAAAAAATGGACGTGCCTATTTGCATAATTTTCATTTCTAATTTAAAATGTTATAAAAATATTTGTTGGATAAGTTCAAAAACTTACCATATTTGTATAAAAAAAAAAGTAATGCTCTTACACAGTTAACTATGCATCTAATGTGAAATTATCAAAATTTTCAGATATTTAGAAGGAAAAAGAAAAATATTCCCTCGATTTTTCTTCATTTCTGATCCAGCTTTATTGGAAATTTTGGGACAAGCAAGTGATTCACACTCTATTCAAGTAAAACTCATTAATTAATTAAATTTATACATTTCTGCTACAAAATTTTCTCTTAGTGGTATAACAAAACTTGTCTACTGTTATTGTTGTTTATTAACTTTTATTTTGATAGGCTCATCTTCTTGGAATATTTGAAAATGTAGCCAAAGTGAAATTCGATGATGATGAATACAACAAGATTACTGCTGTATTGTCCAAGGAAGGAGATGAAATCATAGTAAGTATCAAGTCGATATTGTACCTACTAAGCATTTGGTAGTGAGTGGTTAAATTATTAGGTTTATTAATTAAATTATGTATACAACGTTCCTAGTGTTCTAATTTTTCTGATGAAAAATATTTTGTCTAATATTTATTTTCTACCTACAAATGTAAATTTTAAAATTATTTATTAGAAAAATCAAAATATTTGAGATTTTGTTTTAGCATTTTTTTTATTTTAATTGATATTGCTAGTAATATTTGCAAAATTTGATAGTTCAAACTTGGGGACCGTCAACTTAACTATAATGCATTGTACAAACAAATAGCCTTACATGCCAGATGCCGGTAGGTTGTTTATTGCTAAGAAAACAAGAGTAAAACTCTCTCTAATGGGATACATTTTAATAGAAGACATGACTCCCAACCAAAGCAATGCAAAATGTTTAACCCAACTCTGTTCGAAGTGACTTAGCTTTGCAACCATAACAGCCGTTAGCTTGCGAGTCTGGAGGAATTCTCGTGATAGCTGGATAGTAATTTATATTTATGCTTATTTAAAGTATATATGAGTCGGAATGATTTTATATGCAACTGAAAATATTGTTTTCAATGCCATATGTTAATTAACTTGGTTACCAGCTTTGCAATTTAAATTTAAAGAAACTGGCTTTCTAAACAGAATGCATTTGTTTCCTTTCACTTTTTTTTAAAATTTTTAGTCTTTGTTTTAGATACTTAGTTCATATCTTGCATAGACTGTTAAAAAGCTTTTTTAATAATTTGATTGATAATAACGAATTTGCTTGTTTTTATTTTAGCTGGATAGACCTGTTATGGCTGAAGGAAATGTAGAATTATGGCTTGGAGACTTATTAGTAGTTCAACAAATGTCTTTAAATTCTGTCATTAAAAAAGCTTATGAAAGTATCAATTCTGAAGAGTTTGAACTTATCTCATTTATTGACCAATATATAGCACAAGTAAGTGAATTTCTTTTTCAAATTTTTTTTTTTTTTGCATAACAGAGTATTGAACTCAGAATTTTTTGAACACATAATCTTATTTTATCAAAAATATTTTCAAAATTGTGTTCTTTAGCTTTAATTCTCAAAACATTTATAATATCATATCTTATATTGTATGTTACAATGGTTTATTTAAATTAAAAAATAACATAAACATCAATTAGTTATATTTTTTAATTTATCATCAATTTTGTTTTAATTATAAAAATTGGTGAACTTTTTTTGTTAAAATTTTTAGCTTTTCATGCAAAATAATATAAAATTTAGAGAAATCATTTTTTAAAATTTCAATGATTCAGTTCTTGAATTTTTGGGCTATTTTTACAGAAAAATATCTATTGAATTGATTTAAAATTAGTTTTTTTCCAATTTTAAAAAATTCATTTAAACTGACAAGAAAGACATCTTCTTTTCCTTATCATTTATTTTTAACTAAAAAAAAACAAGTTGCTTACAGTTTTTTAGTTTTTACGAGAATAAAAAAAACAAACGATATTTTCCGTGTTTCATTCAATAATAGAATAGGCAAGATTGGATTGGGATAGGGTAAAGGCACACTTGCCCAGGTGTGTTTATTCTATGTTGCATGTTAAGAAAAAAACATTATCTCTACGGAGAATGCCTGTTTGCATCTAAATACACGCCAAATGAATGCCAAACTCCCAGCGCAGACATATATTAACATAGCCAACTCTTGAAACTACGTTATACAGTCTTCTTTTTCACTTGCTTTCTTATTAGTAACAATAATCTATTAATAAGTATTAAAAATGTTATCTAAAAAATTATAACAAGTATTTTTTTCTGTATGCATTTAAAGAAATTGTTGAAAGAATAATAAATATTGTTTCTTGAAGACTATTATCTTCTACAGCAAAACAAAAGTAAAAATTATTTGTCTCGCATTTAATTTGTTAAGAGCACGTCAGCATAAGATGTGCCATTTGTAATGGTCCAATCAAATTTAATGATCTTGCAACGTCTTATAGTTGTTTCTTTATCAAGAACAATTGCTCTTCTAATATGGAAACCTGTCGCCAAGTCTAGGATTCCAGTAAAACTATGAAGCTATAACCTTTTTTTAAAAAATTCTATGATACATATTGTAAACGATAGCATGAACTAAATTTTTGTCTAACAAGTTCAACTTTTAAAAGCTTTCATGTGGTTTTGAAAGCATATTTGTGTAATTTGATAACGAAATAAGACAGAACTATATGCGGTAACGGATGATTACTTAAATGCTATATCGCTATTGTATTTTCTTAACTTGCAACAGGGTATAGTACCTAATGTTTTTACTATTTCAGTTTTTAAACTTCATTCAAGGCTATGCCTTGTTAATTTATTACATTTTTACTTAATTTTTCAAGTCCAATCAAATTAAATGACATTTATGGGTAAATTTTTACTTTTACTGTGAGAAAAGTAACTGAAATCTCAAATCAATCAAAAATTTAAGGCTATGTTCACATTAGTGTGGAAAGTAGAGTCTGTACTTAGTTTTATATGAAACTATTCAATGAGATTCTAATCAAATTTAAAATATGATTGGTGCAAAACGCTAAGTACAAATTAAGATCCCATATTAATTGTACTGTATGCCGTGGGATAGTCTTTTGATAATAAACATGATTAAAAAAAGTACTAGTTGTTTAGTTCTTGAGAATGTTGGGGATCCTTAATAGGTATTTTGCGAGAGGAATCTTTTCCCCTCAATCAGGCTCTCTAACATGAAATCGCATTTCCTGTTTGTGCTAATTATGCATTGCTATTTTAATTTACTTTTGATTATCATTTATTAATCTATGTTTAAGATATTCTACCAATGAAATTAAATATTGACATTTTTCTTAACTAATTGTGTATTTGTAGGTAGCACTTTTAGGAATTCAGATTATCTGGACAACCAAAGCAGAAGAAGCACTTGTCAATGCAAGGACACATAAGAAATATATGACTTTCACCAACAAAATGTTTGGAGAAATCTTGAGAAAACTTATTGCGCAAACTACACTGAACTTGTCAAAATTTGTGAGGGTCAAATATGAGACTCTCATTACAATTCATGTTCACCAAAAGGATATTTTTGAGGAATTGGTAACTAAATCTTGTTTGTTCTTGTTTGACTGTATCATCATTTTGTTTTTTTCTTCTTGTCTATTGGAATTGGGTACAATCTAATCTCATTGAGCACAGTAATTAATTTCTCTTTAATCATAATCATGTTTGCATGTAATCAAAATTACAATCGAAACAATTATTTGTAGTTGTAGATTATTATCACTTATACTCATAGTTTAAAATTCCTTATAACTACAATTGCAATCATATTGTTCATATTCACAATTAAGATTACTTGTTATCATTACTTGTAATTATCATTACTTGTATCATTACTTGGAATTTAATTACTTGTAATCATAAATCAAAGTAGTTACTTGTAATCAATTTAATTTCCCTCAGCTTTTCTATATCTTGCTTTATATATATATTTTTTAAACAAAATTTTATTAATTTTTTTAATTATTTTATTTTAGATATGCAACATGATAGTGCAACATGAAATTAACTATATTCATGTTATATTCATGTTGTACTTTCAAACTTCTGTTTTAAAATCATAAGATGGCAAAATTTTCATTCTGAGTATCTTGTTAAAATATATGTAGCATGTTAAAAGAATTTACAATGAAATATAATTTGAAAAAATTTATGAATATTCTTTGAATTTTTCTTGATATTTTTTAAAAGTACATCTTTAATATATAAGTGTGTGTATGTTATATATATATATATATATATATATAATGATTTTTTTCGTAAATATTGAATAAACGTATTAAAAATATTTTTAAGTATCACATCTTTTTTATAGGAAAAATACAATAAGCATCGCCTTAGTACCAGGTAGTTAATGCATGTAATGCATGTTTTTTTTTCTCAAATGTAATAAAATATATCAGTGATTATTTTATTTCCTATTTCAGCGAATGTAATCAAAATATCATGGATATTCATCATTGTGGATATTTTAATACTACTTTTAAAAATAAGAACAAATTTAAATAGTCCAAGAAATATCCTTTCTTTTAAAGACCGCAATTTGCTTTGTTCTATTTGGAATTGTGTTTTCAAATTTTGCCTTATGTATCTGACCATTTCGTTTTTGTATCTTGTCTTTGCTGTATTGCTTTGAATGTTTTTATGTATTTGACCATTCTTGTCTTATATCTTGTCATGCATGGTCTTTAAGTTTCTAATTGTTTGTACTGTCCATTTTCATTCTAGTGTGTTTGTCTTCTTATTTATGATTTTTTTGGTGAATCACCATTTTTCCTTTCATATCACATCATCATATATCATATCACATCATCATATATCATTTCACATCATCATATATCATTTCACATTATATCATATATCATATTATTATTATCATTTCACATCATATCATATATCACATTATTATTATCATTTCACATCATATCATATATCACATTAATAATATCATCGGTTGTCAAATTTTATTATGTTTTAATTGTCATTTTTTATTAAACAGTATTTTAAAATTTGGCAACTATAATGGTTACTGTAGTTTCAATGTGATATATCGCTCATATTTTAAACAAAGTTACCTTTTAAGTATATTGCTTTTAATTTTTATAAATTAATATGATTATTTTTTATTCTCAGGTTAAAAAGAAAATAAAAACCCTCACAGATTTTGAATGGTTGAAACAAGCACGATTTTATTACTTTATGGATGATAACATGTGCAAAGTTAAAATTACTGATGTGGATTTCATTTACCAAAATGAATTTTTGGGTTGCACTGATCGCCTTGTTATTACCCCTTTAACTGATAGGTAAAAAATTATTTATAATTGATAGGTAAAAAATTATTATAAATTATTTTAATCTTTGAAGTTGTAAAAAAAGCTTATTTTTAACTAGTGACTTTCATCATAGTATTTATGGCAGTTCATTGATATGGTTAAGTAGTAGGGATGGATTAGAGCGTGTTGAATATTCTAATCTAGAGGGATTTTTTGAACTCAAACCTGAGTATTATTCTTTTTTGTTTTATAAATCAAAGTTTTCCTTAAAAACATATGTACTTGCACTCATATATTTTGACATAAACTAATTAATACATAATCAATTATACTATCCCAGATTGGCAAGTTTCTACCTCATCTTGCCGCAGAAGAAATGTATTTCAAATTTCCGAAACTTTTCTTATTTGAAATTGCAAATTTTATATGATTCTAATTATAGTTCATAATTTAAGTATATATTCTAAACATCGTTTCCTTATGATGTTTGCTCAATATTATTTCTTACAAAAATCTTCAATTTTGAAAGAATGTTGTTATAGAAATTGTATCATTTTTAACAGTGTTATGATAGTTTACCATTGTTTTTATTGTTTTATTATAAATGCACTGCAATATTGCTCATGAAGCATTTACTCCATTTATAACCTTTCGACCACTACTATATTTATATTTTTATTTTGCGCAGTGCCTAGCACCTAGATTAAACTGATAACCACATACTTTGCCAACTTAATTTCATTGATCGACCCCACATTCCTGCTTTCAACTTACATGCCTCAGCGATGTTATGTATCGCCTCTCTGCATGCTCTGAATGTTATATTTTAATTGATGGAACTACTTATATTATTTTTCTAATAATCAATTTATTTTTCTTAGATCCTCTCATATTTATATACTGGTTCCTTTTATTTATTTTCCTGAGCATCATTTTATTATTTAGTACTTAGAGCATACTTAAGGGACTGAAAAAGGGTTAACCATAAATCTTTCTCCACATGGGTCCCGACCCATGATACATACAAAATGACTGTTAAGTTTCTATCTTTAATTGATTGTATTAATTCATTGAAGAGACCCTAATAAAAGTCAGCCTCTAAAATTTTCTGATTTAGTTTAAATTACATTAAAATTGTTTTGGGCCTTATTTGAGAAAAATTTTGCCCATTGCCTCTCAAAAAATTTTGTTATCCCTGATAGAATCTGTGTTGTAGCCAATGAAGTCTCATATAGTTGACAATTTTGAAATCATTATTTTGATGGTGTGGCCGAAAATATTGTTGTGACTCTCTAAAATTTTGTCTGCTTTGGAATTCTGGAGCTATTAAAGTTGAAAGTCATAATGTGGATATCTTGAGGTTAAAACTAAATTTGACCATGTTGATTATTGTTTTTATCTATTGTTGTTTAAGTATACTCTGCTTATTTGGCAGCTTTTTTTGGCAATAAGTTATATTGAATAATGATTAGCTATGTTTATTGCAGGTGTTATATTACTTTAGCTCAGGCTTTAGGCATGAGCATGGGAGGTGCACCAGCTGGCCCTGCTGGAACTGGAAAAACTGAAACTACTAAGGATATGGGAAAAGCTTTGGGAAAATATGTTGTAGTCTTTAACTGCTCTGATCAGATGGATTTCAGAGGCCTAGGACGCATTTATAAAGGTGATACTTAATTTTCTAACTTCTTTTTCCTTTCTGCATATTCCTGGGGCAAATCAGATCTTAAATTGCTTTAACTAATTATTACATTCAATGCTTACATTCTTTGACAAAAGGCTTTTTACTATTGGATTTTCATTTACATTAATTATACATTACATTACACATTTTTCAATGAGAAATAACTGAATTATCTTGTTTTTGCCCTATAAAATTATTTTATGTAGAATTTATTTGATTTATTAAATGTTTATTTTTTAAAGAATTCAGTCTTTTAACCTTGGTATGGAGTTATTTAGACAACCCATTTCCCAGTTTCCTCGTGATGTCATAAATATTAATTTAATAATAATTATTTCATAACTATTTTAAGTAATTCTGTGAGAAACGCCTATTTTTAATCTTACTTATCTCTAAGTTATTTTATTTTTACCCGAAAAATGTTTTGGTTTCGGGGTTATATTAAATTTTGACTGTCTTTTTTCGTGATTAAGTTATAAGCCAAATTATATAAATTTAATGTTAATAACATGAGATTGACTTTATTTTTGGCAATATTATTTCTTGATAATTCTCTAACAATCTCTTCCCATGATTCTTGATTTAAAATTGGGGTGAGGACTGGGGGTTTTTGCGTCCAATGGCCCCTCAGTTCAACTGTTGGAAAATATTTTAATGTTGAAAAGTAATATTAATTTTTTACACTTAAAAATAAAGGTTTGCTTAGTGATCTACTAGTATGATATTAAGTTTATAAGTATAGACAATCGTTCAAAATGCTGCCTAATAAAGAGGATAACTTTTTGTTTTCATTGAAAGTGTTTTTTTGATTTTTTGCTCATGTCTCATCAACTTCTCAAATTTAATACAAAGGAAGATATGATTCCAATTCCAAACAACATACCCCTTTCTGCATACCATAGGACTATTCAAATGTTACAAAACCATATTTTTCGGTGATTTTAGACCCCCTTTTCTACAAAAATAAGCAAATCATAAACCATTTCTTTCCCTCTCTTTCTAAAAAAAATCATGTTTTAAAAACCTCTTCACAGTTGAAAGAAACAAGGGGAAAAAATGTGGTTACAATTAAAATATATAAAAATGCTTTGTTTTACCATTTTTTGTTAGTCTCTACAAATATATTTTCCTTACATTTACACTTCAATGAATTTCTAAATATATATCATTACGAATTTCGGATCTATTTCTTATTAATTTATATCTGTCTTCTCTATCTAGAAATGTATTATTTTTTAATAACTAAATTGATTCTCTTTAGGCTTGGCGCAGTCAGGCTCTTGGGGATGTTTTGATGAATTCAACAGGATTGAACTACCTGTTTTATCTGTTGCTGCCCAACAAATACATATTGTTTTATCAGCTAGGAAAGAGAAAAAAGAAGAATTTGTGTTTTCTGATGGTGACATTTTAGGATTGAATCCTGAATTTGGACTTTTTATCACAATGGTACTCTACTGACTCTTTTTATTAGAAATCTTTCTATGCATTGTTTCATTTAAAAAAAATCTCTCTCTGTGTATATATATATGCATGCATGCTCTTTGACTTAATGGACGAAAAAATAACTTTACGATAAATCAAATAAAATAACAAGCTTGTTAATCAAAGTATGAAGCGGATGTTTTTACTTTAAAAATATTTTCAGACTTATGTTTCTATAAATTTAACTTTATAATTTATCAAACAAATTTTAAGGCCACTAAATAAATATTTTTAAAGTTTTTCAATTTATTTAAAATTTATAGTAATGGATTTTTTATGTTTATCTAAATCTTTGATATCTCATGATTAAGTAGGAATATTTTTTTGTTAAATTTGTCTTTTTTTCTCCTCTAAAACTTGACAAATTTTAAACTTTTTGTAAATGAAACTGATAAAAATATGTTTAACTATCTCTTGATAAATATTATCGCTTTAACTTTATCCAAATATTCAAAACAAAACATTCAAGAAAGATGAGTAACGTAAAAATTCCATAAAAATAATGCAAAGCAAAAAATCTACAATGAATTGTTTTGTTTGTATGGGTATCTGTGAAAAAATTTCAGCCTTTAAATCAAATAATGTATTTTTCTTTTTACCTTGAATGTGAATGTTTACTTTCTTATATGGAAATAACATTTGAAATGGTTCTTGTAAACATATAAATTTTTTATTCATAAATTTTAACTTTTGATGATAGTGGTATATTCATAAAAATGTTTTGTTTCTTTTGTATATTTTTAGCTTGGATTTCTGAATTTTCATACAATAAATTTTTAACATTTATTAAAAATTATTCATTTTCTTCTTGTTTGCTACATTTTTAAGAAAAATTATATCATGATCTGTGTATTGAATTTACTTCAAGTTTAACTAAGAAATATTTTGTTTTCTTTTTATTAGCAAAATATATCTGATGCTATTGTTTTTCCAGAATCCAGGTTATGCTGGAAGACAAGAATTGCCTGAAAACTTAAAAGTCATGTTCAGAAGTGTGGCGATGATGGTACCAGACAGACAAGTAAAATTATATATAATTTTTCTTTCTTATCTTTTTTTTCCCCTATGCCCTCAAGCACTCAAATTAAAAGACTTTAACAGTAGTTAATTTAACTTTTTCAATTACTTATATTGCAGTACAGATTTTTTTTAACAGTGATATTAATATGTTTTTGTAACTAGTTGCAAGTTCAGATAAATATGAAAGTGGATTGCAGAACCAGTAATTACAAATTATTTTATTGTTATTATTATTTGCTTGCAGATCATTATGCGTGTGAAACTTGCCAGCTGTGGTTTTCAAGAAAATATTATTCTTGCTAGAAAGTTTTTTGTTTTATATAAGCTTTGTGAAGAACAATTGACAAAACAAGTAAGATATTCAATCAATTTAGACCTATCACTCGGATACAGAAATTATGATTTTTTATTGTAATTAGTCATTTGTTTTAAATTATATTTATTTTCTAATTGTATACCACTGTATATAACTATTTTTTACCCCTAATATAAATCCATGGTTAACTTACTTTTATTGCTTAAGAATCAAGAAATGTTTGATGGCAATTTGCTGAGTTACTTTACAACGTGTTTTTGTTTCGATAAAAAATATTTTTATAAGCTACGCAATTGTACCCCTTCAAAAAATAGTTTATTTTATGCTAGACTTTAGTTAGCTTTATTAAATGGAAAGAAAGCAACACGTTGTATTTGATATTCAGTTCTCTGAAAAAAATGCGTTTTCTCAATTAATATAAACAACAGTTGCAAAAAATTTTTTATAATAAGCCAATTATTTAAAGAATAATATAACCATTACAAATTATTTTTTTCGTTACAAATTATTTTTTAAAACTGTTATATTTTTTCTACTAAAGTTACTTCACTTTTATTAATAATGTAATACCCTATGACTTATTTTCTATTTCAGTATGGATAGTTTAAAATTTACAGTGATTATTTAAAGAATAATATTGAAGATCATTTTTTTATATTGCTGACCCAATCTTCATCCTATGCATTTCTCATCTTCCTTGAGACTTGATTTCTAACTCAATGAACTCAAAGACACTAAAACCTTTTAGTAGTTTCTTTTTTAAACAAATAACCCTATATTTTTACACATATGGCCGTTTGTAGAATGCAAAAGTAGTAAAAACAATAGTAAAATTTATTTAAAAAGTTTCAAGATAAACCTTATTATGTCTTATATAAATAAGTTTTAGTTAATAAGATGGATGCAACATAAACAGAATCGTAATACCATACTTTTTGTAATGAAAATTATCTACTGGAAATCTAAGGCTAAGAAGAAGAAGACTTGGAACTACATTGTTCAGCAAGCAAAGGCCCACAGTAAACTGTTGCACCTTAAGTGAAAGATGCCTGACTTCGTCTTAAAAAGTTTTACCTGAATCTGCTTCTGCATTGAATATTTTATTTTATTTTGATACATAATTGTACTAATAAGGCCTGCTCACATGAATATGTTGTGGGGAATGGGACCAATGTCAAAGTGCTTTACTCATAGTTTATGTCAAAATCGTTATGGAAATTCACTGCAACCACAGTTTCTGCTCAATTTCTATTGAAATTAAAGAATGAAATTGGGTGTTTGTTTGCTCATATTTTGGATAGTTTGAAAATTTCTTTGCTGTTTTGTTTATTTTAACTAAAAATAAGTTAATTAAAAACTACATAACATTATTTTTAATCTTAGTTTGCATAATTTTTCTTAAATGTAAGAAGAATTCAATGTTTGTGTTGCTTACCTAAAAACTTTATTATTCTGATTGAAAGTAAATACTTGGTCATATTTTTAGGTACATTATGATTTCGGCTTGAGAAATATTCTTTCAGTGTTAAGAACACTTGGAGCTCAAAAGAGATCCAGACCAGAGGAGAGTGAATCTTCCATTGTGATGAGTGTGCTCAGCTCCATGAATGTTTCAAAATTGGTAATGCTGCCTTTTTGTAATAGTCCTTTTTTATAAATTTGTAATAATATTTTTTTGCACTCTACTTTTCTTTCTAGAATAATAAAAAAGTTATGTTTTCTTTGCAGGAAAACATGTATCTCTAAATGTTTTTTTTTCACTTGGAATCTTTAATGATGTGTGTTATCTTTTTTTTTTTTTAACTGATTTTAATTTATTTCATTATGGCCAAGGGACATATCTGTTGCTAATTTTCTTCTTGCTACTGGCCACAATAACAATTTTGATTGCCTCTCTAAGCATTTACATTGTATAAAAATTGTTTCAAGTCTTTTCTGCCAATTGTGCATTTGTTAAGAAATGGTCGCGAACCATTTGAGTTATTGCCATGCAATAGACTCTGGAGAGCTTGGCACACTATGAATGATTTATAAATACTGTGGTTTCAGTTTTGCTACTGTTATCTCTGTTTCTTGTTCTAATTTTGTTTGTTTTTCTGTCTACAGTTGTCTTTTAATTTGCCGTTAGAAATTTAAAAAAAAAATCAATTTATAACACAAAAACAATTTTAAACATGGGGTAAGATTCATAAGGAATAGTTTTTATAAATATTGTTTATTGAATAAAAGTACAATACTTTGGTACTCAAAATATACATAATGTTATTAAATTAAAAAATATAAAATTTTTTTTATAGCAAAATGAAATTGCTCCTTGGGTCTATAGTAAGCATCTAAAACTGCATTTTGATTTGATCACAAACATTTGATACCTTTCTAAAACAGATCTGTCTGTGACTCAATTGTTATAATTTTTTGTTTAATTTTAGTCGTTATAATTGACCAATTGTTATAATTTGTTTCATTTAATTTGGATTAATTAGTGGTCTTGTAATCACATGAGTGTAAATCGTCAGGTAACATCACCAACTGACCCATTTTATGAAGAAATCCATTACATAACAATTTTTTGCTCAGGTGGATGAAGATGAGCCTCTGTTTGTGAGTCTTATAAATGATCTTTTCCCTGGAATAACTAAAGAAGCTGTGGAATATGATGACTTGCAAACAGCGATTGCGAAGAATGTCAAGGAAGCTAATTTAATAAATCATCCACCTTGGAATCTCAAAGTGATACAGGCATGTTGAAAAATTCTTTATTTATAAATTCTCCTAAAGATTTATAACTTCTGATGTTTTACTTTTACCTTAGAATTTAAATATGCAGTTTCTCATTTGGTAATTATTTGAATCATATGCTGTGAATTATAATTTTGCTTATTTTTATATTCTCTTCATTTATGTCAAGCATATTAGCATACCTGAAGGGAAATTAACTTATTGATTTCCTTTTTCACAATATTCATAAGGCATGTGTATGTATATGGTAATTATGAAACATCTGATATCACATGCATATGTTAATTATATTTAATATTTTGTTATTATAGTAGAATAATAGTTATATACTGTTTTGAAAGCATATTTATGCAGCTCAATAACTAAATAAAATAGAACTATATGTAGTCCCGGATGATTACTTAATTCATATACATCAATAGTCTTTTCTTAACTTGTAACAGAGTATAGACTGTCTTTGTTGTTGCTTTGGGATATGTTCCTTTAATATTATGTATTCATTAGCTAGAGATTCATTTTTTGTACAATATCGCTCACTATTTTGAATCTTTCAAGAGTTAGAATTTAAATTGCTAATTTCAGCTTTATGAAACACAAATGGTAAGACATGGAATGATGGCACTGGGACCCAGTGGAGCTGGTAAAACATGTTGCATAAGAATTCTGATGAAGGCCATGACAGACTGTGGAGCTGTTCACAAAGAGATGAGAATGAATCCTAAAGCAATCACTGCAGCACAAATGTTTGGCCGACTAGATGTAGCCACTAACGACTGGACAGATGGTATCTTTTCAACCCTCTGGAGACGTACTTTAAAAACTAAAAAGGGTTATTATACTTTAAAAATAATTATTTATAAAATATATTGAATTTGTAAATATTTGCTTTAGCTCATTTCTTTACACTTTTTTTATGATTGACTTTATAATTTAAAAACATTTTTTTCAGTTTTAACATTAAAATACTTATTTTTTAAAAGTAATACAATGGAAAGTTCTTTACCTGCAATCGTCAAAACTTTGGCAAGTTCGGAAAACAGATTATTCCAGATAATAGGCCTTTAAGGTAAACAACCATCATAACATATGGTATTAAAATTAAAAAAAATTGACAATAATTAATGTCAATTTCCTACAAGAACGTGTTCTTGTAGCTTAAAAAAATAAATAAATGTGAGCAGGCAATAGTTTGAACTTTCTCTTTCACGACTGAAAACTGAAGACATGTTTTTCTTTTCTTTTCCCCCCATTTGATAAATAAAATTAGCTGGGCAGATAATCAAATTAAAATAAAAGCTTAATATTCCAAAAGTAAATTAATTAAATTTAATAAAAAAAAATAATATAAAAGATTGAAAAAAAGTAAGTAGAATTTGTAATAAATTCATAGTTTATTCCTCTCAACCAAATTTGTTCTTCGTTACTGCTCTCATTTTTCAACTCTTTTAGTGTGTTTATTGAAGAGGAATAAATATTTAGGTATTTGAAAGGCAGCACAAAATTTAAAATAAAATGATGTTTTTGATAAACAAATATTAGGATATGGGATATATCTTGCTACTCATTTTTATTAGCCCTTAAATTTATAGAATGTTTCTTTATAGATTAAACTTATACTTAATCAAGCAATTTTTATACTAACTATTAAATTAAAGTGTTTTTCATGGTCTATGAGAATGCATAGTAAATTCTTAAATAATTTTGACTTCCTGAATTTCTTCTTTGCACTGCATGAAATAACTTTAATTGCTTAGATAATTTTAAAACCTGGTAAAATTATTGCTTAACTTGGATCTCAAATTATCTTAAGCGTGTGTATTAGCTGTACCGTAAATGACAGACCATTTGAAAATAATTAAAAAGAAACAATATAACGATAATTCATTTGCTTTGTTCTGATTAGAAAATCTAGGTTTATTTTCAACACGTATCAAAATTTGTAAAAAAAATTTCAAAAACAGATGGTGTTGCTTATTTTAAAAACTGATCATTTTAACCCTCTGAGCGTTAGTCTTGGCTTTTTCGGAACTCTCAGCTGCAAGCTGACCTGCATAAAAAAGCGGTTTTCCCCATGTTATTCAATGGAGAATAGTTCATAGTAGGAAAAATTCTATACAAATTTACTCAGGGGCCCAATACTGGGAGGGTTAACTTATATATTTGCATATATGTTTGCCATTTTTCCTTAAAATTGCATCAGATTGTTGCAGTGGTGGTTTTTAAAGTATTATATTATAGTATATCTGTGTGTGGTAGCAATGCCATCTGTTGAAAAACATTACAACCAATTTAAAATATAGGTTTGTTTGAATATGATTTTCTTGTTTCCTAAGCAATACCTATTCCTATCTTCTTCTCTTTTCATTAATTAATTTTTCTTGGCTATCTTTGAGACATCATGTATCTACAATATGTTCAAAATATAAGAAATTAAGAAACCATTTGATTATTCAGATGAACATGTTTGGCTCATTTTGGATGGTCCAGTTGATGCTATTTGGATAGAAAACTTGAACTCTGTATTGGATGACAACAAAACTCTGACTTTGGCCAATGGTGATCGTATACCTATGTCGCCATCTTGTAAAATCATCTTTGAGCCACATAACATTGACAATGCGTCTCCAGCCACTGTCTCACGAAACGGAATGGTTTATATGAGTTCATCTGGATTAAACTGGGTACCCATACTTGAAGTGAGTATGCTTAACGATGGCATAATGCTACTCCTACTATATTTAAAAATTCTAAATGTGTACATAGCTGCTGATTCTCCTGGAATTTTCGGTAGACAAAAGGGTTACGCTAGCTTCTGGTTGAATCAACAATTCCCTATAGTTATTGAATATTTTTGAAAACTTTAAATTGAACTTGTTAATGAAAAACCTTTTTTTTTCTTCTTTTTACTCATTTCTATTTCTTGACAAAAATATTAGATATGCAACATTATCCTACTAAATAATAATGATTTTATGTCTATATACTGTGAAAGAATATGTTTCAGACACCAAAATAGAATTTAAAGACTTAATAGAACTTTAAATTTGTAAAATCTTTTTTTTTTTAAAATTGACTGCTATTTATGTACTTTAAAACTTTACTGGAAAATCTTTTCAAAGTACAAATTTTAATTTTTTTAAATTATATTTTTAGGTTAAAAGATATAGTCCATTGTAAACTATTCATCACTATGAAATTAGAAAACGTTTACAACCAAGATTTTGTTACTGTGTTTTCAAAGATGATTAGTAAATAGTGGAGAGTCTCCTCACTTATCTCTCAATAATGACCCAATGTTGAAATATGTCTTCTAGAAAATTTTGTTTACAATTTTTATTTTTGAATTGAAGTATTGATTTTAATTCAAATATTCAATATTTTGCACAATTAAATGGTCAAAAAAATATGACAGTTCTGTACATTGGTTCACTTTCTGCAACTGAAAACAGCAAACTTCTATAAAATGATCAAATTATGCATAATACTTTTTATGGATAGATTGTTAATATCCATTAATGTTCTACATTCTGTGAGTAAAAGCATAAAGTAAAAAGTTTTTTTTTGTTTTTTAATTATATGTTTAAAATAGAATCGTACATTAAGGAGTTGAGGTACTATAAGACTTTTTTGCTTTGTTAAACAGATCTTTTAAAATGATATATCTTGAATTCTATGACTAGAAAAAATATCTAAGTACTCAAATTTGGAATTGAACTGTCCACTATATGTGTTAAAAAAAAACTTCAAAGTGTATTTCTCGAAGCTCTGTTTTTAAACATGAACAATCTCACAACTTTTACAATTCTTCACAAATTTTACTTAAATGCTGTGCAGTAGCACCAGGTAAGATTTAACCAACCAAATCTTTTGATAAAAATTATTAATTGTTTTTCAACTTATATTAATAGCTTAGTTCTAAAGAGTTTTTAATTTGTAGTAATTACATGTTATTTATAATTGTTCATGTTTCCTTGTTGTAACCAATTCTGGTTCTTGTGCTACCAATTAAATCTCAGTTCTATTTTACAATATTTGTTTCCTTTGTATACAAAATTTTTTGTTTTTAAGGGTTGGCTAAGCCGCCGCCCACCAGCAGAAGCAACAATTTTACGAGGACTCTTTGGAAAGATATTTCAGCCTTTAAGTGAATATGTTTTGATCTCTTTAACACCTAAAATGGAATTGCTGGAATGCAATTATATAAAACAAGTGAGTTAATACTTTATTTGAAAAATTTTATCAATTTATATTTTAAAAATATCTCATTAATCGTTGAGTGCTTCCTCAAATCTACACTCACATTTTAAGGTATAATGAGGTTAATTGAAAAATATCTTAAAGTAAATGATTCGAATGAACTCTCCTGGAATTCGAATTCGAATGACTGTTAAACTAAACCTTTTTTGTGTATTTATGAAGAATGAACTATTTAATGAAAGTTATTTATTTTTAATTCATAATTTGTTAAATTTAGGTTTATGTAGCACTGAAAAGTAAAAGGTATATCACAAACAATGTTTTTTGTAGAAAATTCCTAAATGTTAAGTTGTCTTATCTATTTACTTACTAAAGCTATTAGCTATATTCATACGAATATTAAGCCTCAGATTTATTAAAAACATTTTCTATTTAAAAATTTCTTCATTATTCTGGTAGGGAATATTGAAATCCGTTTAGTTTTTTAATCTTTGCTCTGAAATATTAACAAAACAAATGCACTAGTGCATGTTAATTACGTTGTGTTAAATTTATATCTTAAGATGTAAGGAGGTTTCTAACCTACTGTAAATTCTTTTACGTTAGGAGCTTATTTAAAGTACTGATTTACAATATTAGATATTTTCTGTGAGTTTTTCAGTAAAGGATTTTAAGCTGCCTATACTATAAATAGGCTATTCCATAAGTTATGGAGCAATGATGCATCTAAATGATTATAATTATTTTTAAATTTATCTGAAACAAAACAAAGGTGTTTTTTGATTATATTTTACCTGATGCCAAATACTGTAAGCTACAGCTTTAAAATATTGTGCACTCTCATTAAATAAATTTTTAATATTTGTTTTCAACAGGCAATGGATCTTCTAGATGGCTTATTACCATCTTCTGACAAAGAACCAATCAGTGCTGTTCATTATGAGCGTCTTTTCGTATTTACTCTAATGTGGTCCTTTGGCGCTCTTTTGGAATTAGAAGATCGTGATCGGATGGAATTATTTCTTAAGAAACATAAACCTAAACTGGATTTACCTCAAATACATCCAGCTCGGAAGGAAACAATATTTGAATACTTAGTAGATTCAGAAGGTATTTTTGATACTTAAATCCTTTGAATGCATTATTACATCACTGAATGAACAAAGCAATCTTCTCTTATAGGTAATTGGTTGCATTGGAGTAACAGAGTGGAAGAGTATATATACCCACCTGACAGCATTCCAGCATTTTCTTCCATATTGGTACCAAATGTAGATAATGTTCGAACCAATTTCTTGATTGATGTTATTCAAAAACAAAAAAAGGTAACTCCCAATACATTACTTTATTTTTACATGAAGTTATTTATAAATTGTATAGTCAACCAGAATAATATTTATCACATGGCATAATTTAATTAGCAATGTGACTTATATTTTTTTTTCATGCAAAAACATCATGACAAATAAAAATGGGACACTAACAGATAATTTGACTCTGAAGCATTTGTAAATGATGTAGAACAGTCAGACCTCCATCTTTTTATGATCCAAAAAACAAAATATATTAAAACTTTTATGTATTTATTTATTTTTGTGAAGATCCATTCTGGTTCCCAAAGCTTTTCCATTTACAAATAAATTTTAACTTTCTCAACTTTCTTAAAATTTAATGAATTCATTTGTCTTCTATGCTACCCAAGCAAAGAAATTTTTTAGACATCTTTTAACAAGTAAAATGTTTATAATTTTGTGAGAGTTTGGGAGGAAATTACATTAATGTTTGTGAATGTATACTTCTGCAAAACTGTATTTTTTGCATTGAAATTTTATAAAGAATCACAGAAAAAGCGGTCACACAAATTTTTCTGTATTTCCTATACTGTGACAAAAGAACTTTAGATTAATTGGATACACCTTTCCTCTGCACCCACCTTTATTTTTTTAAGTTTCATATAAATTTTAAATGTCTATACTTTCTATTAAAATAAAATTATTTGAATCTCGAAATTTTTTTATATTCATTGAGATATATTAAAATGGCTTGATAAAACTTGATGAAAGTTGAAATAACTTGATGAAAGTTGACTAAATTAAAACCCAGTGTCATGAACTCTTTCCCTAAAAAAGAAACAATAGCATCTTAAGTATATTTTGGTACTTCACGTGTGTTCTTCATTGCCATTCTGAGACGTTTATAAGTTTGAAATCCTTGATCTAAAACTTTTATATTCACTTTATCTTCCTATAAAATGAATTACTTTGTAGATGTGTGTTTTAAGTGGTGTTTTAGTAAGTTTGCATAAATTGACATCAAAGTTAATACATACAATAGAGAAAAAAAAGCTATTATGCCATTCATTTTTTATCTGAAAGTTTCCCATTAAAAATTCTAATTGATTTATAAAAATATAAATTAACATTCATTGATCATAATTTTCATATTAATTTGAAATATCTTTTTTTTTAATATAAAAAGTCTGTCTTATTAATTGGTGAACAAGGAACGGCAAAAACTGTTATGATCAAGGGATATCTTAATACCAGTGATCCCAGTGATTTCATTTGGAAAAATCTGAGTTTTTCTTCAGCAACGACGCCCCAGATGTTTCAGGTAATATTCATAATTTTTATTTTGAGAATCTGAGGAAATAAATGTTAAGAATTTTTTATTTTGATCCAAAATGCTAGGACCCTATCATAAATGTATTACTAAGAATGATAATACATTTATGATAGGATCCTAACATTTTGATTAATTTTGTATGCTTATGAAACCTGGACCATATCTTGTACAGATAAGGCTATGTTGGATACCTTTGCAAGAAAGGTCTTGAAAGTATTTTTGGAAGAATTTAAAAGAAATAGTGTGTGACTTAGAAGAACAAATTTAGAGCTTTATCACTCATATAATGAACCTGACATTATTAACTTTATTAAACGACAAGGAATAAAATGGGCAGGCCATGTCACCAGAATGAATGAAGATCGTACCACAAAGAGAGTTTTCAATGCATGTCCAATTGGCACACGAAAAAGAGGCAGGCCAAATTTGAGATGGATAGATGGCCTAGAAAAAGACCTTTCGGTCTTAAAAACCAAAACCAGGTAAACGCTAGCAGGGAAAAGGTTAGCCTGGGAAAAACTTCTTGAGAAGGCCAAGGCCCACCATTAGCTGAAAATGGTTTTTCTCTATTGTTAAATACTTTTTTTTATTATTTAGTTGGTTTTCTCTAAAAAATAACAAGTTCTATTTTTTTTCTTTCTAAATTTTATTCTAGTTATCAATTTTTTCGCAAGGTTTTTAAGACATTGAAATATGTGATTAATTAAGATATGTGATAATAAACCTACTATTTCTTAATTTTTGCTACCCTCTGTAAAAATGAACAAAACTGCTTATCTTTTCCCATTATGATATAAATATTTTCAAATAATAAAAAAAATAAAATGTTTATTTGCAATTGCTTGATTAAAATTTTTATATTTTAAGAGGAAAAATCAAATACAATTTCTTAAATTGTTTAGCATTTATTTTTCTGTAGTTATTCTTTTAACTTACCCTATATAATCTGCCTAAATTGCTGCATCAATTCTGCTCAATTTTAGAAACATTTCCACATGTGTAGTAGTATAATTTTGGGGTCTGGTTCATTTCATCGACAATCACTTCATCGACAGGCCATTTCATCGACACCACTTCATCGACAGGCCATTTCATCGACTAGGTCATTTCGTCGACAGGCCGTTTCCTCGACAGGGTTGTTTCGTCGACAGGCCATTTCGTCGACAAGTCATTTCGTCGACAGGGTCATTTCGTCGACAGGGTCATTTCGTCGACAGGGTCATTTCGCCGACAAGTCATTTCGTCGACAGGGTCATTTCGTCGACAGGGTCATTTCGTCGACAAGTCATTTCGTCGACAAGTCATTTCGTCGACAGGGTCATTTCGTCGACAAGTCATTTCGTCGACAGGGTCATTTCGTCGACAGGGTCATTTCATCGACAAGTCATTTCGTCGAAAAGTGATTTCGTCGACAAGTCATTTCGTCGACAAGTGATTTTGTCGACAGAGTCATTTCGTCGACAAGTCATTTCGTCGACAGGGTCTTTTCATTTACAGGGTCGTTTCGTCGACAAGTCATTTCGTCGACAGGGTCATTTCGTCGACAAGTGATTTCGTCGACAGGGTCATTTTGTCGACAGGGTCATTTCGTCGACAAGTGATTTCGTCGACAGGGTCATTCCGTCGACAAGTCATTTCGTCGACAGGGTCTTTTCGTTGACAGGGTCATTTCGTCGACAGGGTCATTTCGTTGCTAGTGTCATGCGTAATTCTGAAACTATTTTAGAGATTTAATCTAAATATTTCTATTATTAATTAGAAAAAATTAAATATTTCTATTATTAATTAGAAAAATGCACTTATTTATATTAATTAAATATTAATATATTATTAATTAGAAAAATGCACTTATTTATATTAATTAAATATTAATATATTATTAATTAGAAAATTATATATTATTAATTATTAAATATTAATATATTATTAATTATAAATATTTCTATTATTAATTAGAAAAATGCACTTATTTAATTTTATATTAAAGTAAAATTCTTTATGGCGGTTTATTGTTCCAATTGCACTAAAAGAAGTTCGCTTTTTAAATTAATTAATAGGTAGTTGAGAAGCGTTTAAACGGTTGATGTATCGAAATCTACTTTTCTATATCTAAATCGTAATAGCTCGACACTTATTTTTAGGATAGGTAAGGATTGTCTTCAGAACATTACCAAGCATGATATCCGGACCGTGGTTACAGTTAATATAGTGTGACGTTAACAATCAAATTGTTTTCAATATCAAATCAAATTAATAAAATATATTTTTAGAATTGAAAGCAATAAAAATATATTACAATGAAAATTTAGACACTATTTCAAGGAGAGGAAAGCTAAATTTATTGCTGTAAAAATTTTCAACATTTTTACATAAATTTTAACAAAAACATAGACATCAGTCGAATTCTCACAGAAATGAAAATAATCATAGACCTAATTATTATATCTGCTTAAGTAGAAAAAAAATTCTAGGTTTTTTATGATGGAAAAGTAATTTCTTAATGTTCACTTTAATTGCAATTTTAAACTTTTTGTTCAGCATCTTTAACATTAGGACAGGAATATGCGTATTCGAACAATCGAATTGAGTCTTAGTTTCGTTACTACTATTAGAGATTTCGAAGAACAATAGGAACACAAGCTTGATGTTTAGGTATTTACCGAGGCTGTTGTAGATTCCCAAAATATTTAAAGTGCTACTCACCTTACCAAAATTGTTTAGAAGCACGGGCGTAACGTTGCAAGCCTGTTAGTGTTTGGTCTTCACAAAATATGTTTTTTCTATGAATAGTGAATTTAATAATAGTATTAATTATTCAATTCTAATCTAATACTATCAAATTATACTATTTTTGCATTATACTATTATTATAATTAAATAATAATAGTATAATTTAATAAGAATAATAATAGTAGTAAGTAAATGATGAATTAATTCATTTTTTATTTGCAGGATTTAAATTAGACACATTTTGCTTAAAAGAAAATTAACAAAAAGTCAGGCTTGGAATTTAAATGTAAGAATAAATAACTCCTACTCTACAAAAAAGAAAAAAAAATTTTACAATTAAAATTTAACCAATTTTTTACTAGTATAATTGCTGAAATTTTTAACTGATTTTCTACACAGGATGAAAACACAATTTTCAAACACTTACTGACCACTATTAGCACGACTTATCGCCAATCAAAATTTTGATTATTTTCTGCCTGAACAAGCCAGGAGACTCAAAACTAAAATGTAGAAAAAATGAAAATAAAAAATGCATATGTATTTAAAATATCAAGTTTGTTCAATAGACTACAAATGAGAAAAACAATTTATAAAATTTTTCACGCATAGCAAAAACCACAAGGGCAAAATTTCGCAAAATATTCTATCAACATTCAAAATTCCACTTTTTTCGTTTTGGTAACGAAAATTCACATTTCCTTATCAGGACACATATCAAACATGATATTTAAAAATTTACACTTTTACACTTTTTAAAGGACTTATTGCTCGCCTTTAAAATATATACTCTCCCTGCAAATTTTATTAATTTAAATAAATTTTTATTCTCTTGCAAACCGAAAAGAAAAACATTTTAATATTTGAGTAAAAAAACAAGTTTGCTAAACTTATTTTAATAAAACATTAATGGGAATAAAATCAGATGCATATAGATAACTCTCCTCAATTATAAACTCAAAAGTCAATTTATTTGTTATATCGTAGTAAATTGCGTTTTTTCCCCAAATGTTTTAGATCATAAAAACCAATTAGACAGGTTTCCTCCCCTCCTCTGATTTAGAACCATTTTTTATATCATTTCGATTGCATCGCATACCGAGGATGTGGAGTCATTGTGAGTTTTTTTTTTTTTACTTGAACGAAGTTAATTTTATAAGGTAAAAGAACTTATAAATGTTTAGGGAACATATAGGATAAAATACATATTAAACGCCACAACGTTATAAATAATTAATTAAATAAGAAATAAAATAAACTGGAAATGCGAGAACAAGATTTTTGTTTAAAATAATATTTCATTTAAATTTCACAAGAATTGTCAGAAACTTCCCTCTTCAGCAGAATAGCTTACAAAGACATGAGGAAGAGGATTAGAACAAAAAATTTATCAACATTATTTCCCAATATGTTTTCCAAGTTGGATTTTCCTTTTATTTTTCCCCTCATGCATTTTTTTCCCAAGATTTTTATAATACTATAAAGTTCAGCCCGTTGCTCACTTCGCTCGCCAGCCTTCGTAATAGCCACTCATACAACTTAGTTTGTTTTTTTCCTATATCGATCTTTCTTTTAAAGAGAAAATATATAAATATTGAAATTTCATGTAAGAAAATTTTATTAATATGTCAATAGTAACAAAATTAACGATTACTTGCATATAAAAAAAAAAATCAACTGAGCTTGAAAAAAATAAATATCTAAACACAGGGAATATATAAATTTTTGATAAAACAAGAAGTAATCTTACTAGCTAACTATCTAAAAAGTTTGTGTTTTTCAAATTAAATTCTTCGTAAACATCACCATTGTTATCATTGCAAAAGTTAGTTCCTTTTCCTTCTCTTTTTTTTTGGACAAGATTTTAAACTGTATTAATGCGTTTTACGCATTGCGGGGGAACGTTATATAAGTATAATTTTCTTTTTTATCGACAGAAAATTTTTGCAGCTGAAATGGCCTGTTAGCGAAAAAACCTTGTCATTGAAATTATCTATTGACCACATGGTTTCATTATCACACAGATTCATTTTATACCGTCTTTTTTTCCTTCCTAATTTCCCCCGTCATTCACTCCCTACGCCAAGAATCATTCACAATAGTTGTTGCAATTGCTTTTGCGATGATAATCTACAATAATGTACATTAAAAATTAATCTTAGAAACAAATGTGTTAAATATGATTAGAAAAAAATTGTGTAATATACAACTTAAATGTGTAAAATACAATTAATGTTTCGTTTTTGCAACGTGATATGAATAGAGGAGTAGGCAATTTTCAAATGAAATGCTTTTTTCCGGCAACTTTAACATACTATTAAGATTTTGCATCAGGCTAGGCTTAAAAAATTTCATCAGAAATATACTAAATTACAAAAAAGTGCAAGGGGCATAACGTCTATTGTAAAAAAATCATAAGACTAGTTTCAAAATTACGCATGACTTTGCCTACAAAATAATCTTCTCTTAATATTGTCGACGAAATGACCCCTGTTGACAAAATGACCCTGTCGACAAAATGAACCTGTCGACAAAATAACCCTGTCGACAAAATAACCCTGTCGACAAAATGACCCTGTCGACAAAACTACCCTGTCGACAAAACTACCCTGTCGACGAAATGACCCTGTCGACAAAATAACCCTGTCCACGAAATAATTTGTCGATGAAATGACCCTGTCGAGGAAACGATCATGTCGACGAAATGACTTGTCGACGAAATGACCTGTTATAGAAACGGCCTGTCGACGAAATGATTTGTCGATGAAATGACCCTGTCGATGAAACGATCATGTTGATGAAATGACCCTGTCGACAAAATGACCCAGTCGACGAAATGACCCTGCTGACAAAACTACCATGTCGATGTAATAACCTAGGTGAAGATACGACTCTGTCGATGAAATGACTTGACGACGAAATGACCCTGTCGACGAAATGACTTGTCGACGAAATGATATGACGATGAAATGACCCTGTCGATGAAACGATCATATCGATGAAATGACCCTGTCGACGAAACGACTTGTCGATGAAATGATCCTGTCGACTAAATGACTTATCGACGAAATGAACCTGTCGATGAAATGACTTGTCGACGCAATGACCCTGTCTACGAAATGATCCTGTCAATGAAAAGACCCTGTCGACGAAACGACTTGTCGACGAAATGACCCTGTCAACGAAATGACTTGTCGACGAAATGACTTGTCGACGAAATGACTTGTCGACGAAATGACCCTGTCGACGAAATGACTTGTCGACGAAATGACCCTGTCGACGAAATGACCCTGTCGACGAAATGACCCTGTCGACGAAATGACCCTGTCGACGAAATGACTTGTCGACGAAATGACCCTGTCGGCGAAATGACCCTGTCGACGAAATGACTTGTCGACGAAATGACCCTGTCGACGAAATGGCTTGTCGACGAAACAACCCTGTCGATGAAACGGCCTGTCGACGAAATGACCTAGTCGATGAAACGGCCTGTCGATGAAGTGGTGTCGATGAAATGGTGTGTCGATGAAGTGATTGTCGATGAAATGAATGCGACCCATAATTTTGTCCTTGATTATTAAATTACAAGAACTATTTAAAGTAATGTAATGAAAGACATTTAAAAATTTTCCTACAGCGAGCTGTTGAAAGTTGTGTAGAGAAAAAAGTAGGCACAACCTTTGGTCCTCCGGCTGGTAAGGAAATGGCAATTTTCATTGATGATATTAATATGCCTGAAATTAATGAATGGGGTGATCAGGTAAAATATTTTAATTTTATTTAATTTTTTTTGTTTGTATTAAATGTTTGTGTTAAATGTTATTATCTATATTATTCATTTGCTCTTTCAGTATTTTTAGTATGATGATAAAACTTTTTTTTTTTATGACTTCACGTGTATTTAACATTACAAACTTTTGCCTGGAAAAACTAACCAGCAAGATTATTTTCATGTTAGAGTTCAATGGTGTAATCATGTTAGAGTTCATATGGTTCCTTAGTGTATTTCTTGAAAAAATTAGAAGAAAAAAAAACAAATGGTTGTATTGAAATTCAGAGCAGTATGGTATAACTTTCTTAAATTGATATATTTTTATCAAAGGATTCAAAATAAGTTTCCGCAAGAATGTTTTTCCAATTTTAGATGTCGTGATATTACCTAAGTTAGAAATTGCATATTTCAGGTGACCAATGAAATAGTGCGGCAGCTGATGGAAAATAAAGGTTTTTATAGTTTAGATAAACCAGGAGATTTCACTACTATAACCGATATCCAGTATATAGCTGCTATGATTCAACCTGGAGGAGGACGAAACGACATTCCAAGCAGATTAAAGCGACAGTTTTCCGTTTTTAACTGCACTTTGCCAGCACCAACATCCATTGACAAAATATTTGGTGGAGTTGCATTTTACTTATTTTTGTCTTTTTAATGTATGATGTATCACTAGCATCTTATTTGTTTATTTAGTTTATTATTGATTGTTTGTTTTTTAAGGCTCAATTGTCATTTCAAATACTTAAATATTTTTTCAAATCCTGAAAAATTATGTGATTATACCTGCAAGATGAGGCTTTCTCTGAATTGTTCAATTTATCAACCAATTGTGGTTTAGATGTACAGTGCGCAGAAAAAATGGACCACCCTGAATAATTTTTGACCTAATAATCGAATTTTCGCGTTCTAGAATGGTTTAAAGGGGTAACCTCAAGAATGCTAATTAATAAGTACAGAGGATATTTTTAATTACGAAATCCGACGCAAATGCATACTCTCTCTGAATAAACATACCTTTTCTTCAACAGATTCGGATTTCTAACTCTCAAAATAAAAGGGGGTAGCCGCAATCTGGAAAATATGGTCCCAATAGTTTGATCTAAGTTATGACCCCTTAATATTAATTTTACTTTTTTCACATTTCACTGTATCTTGAAAAATTTTAAGCTAATTGAAAATTTTAAAATTAGATTAAAAAGTGTTTGAGATATAGCAAAATATGTAGAAAATAAAATTAACATTAAGGGGTCCAAACTTTGGAGCACTTTCACAGAGTTAAAATACTTCAGTAACATTATTTTTCAATTAAAATAGCAATTATTTATTGCTTTTTGATAAAAATGTAATTGTTTTTATTCCAGGTGTAATAGGAAGTGGATACTTTTGTGAAGAGCGATTTTCCAAAGAAATATCTGAAATTGTGTTACCTTTTGTTCCTGCCACAAGAATCTTATGGCAAGAAACAAAAGTATAATTGTTTTCATTGTGACAATGCTAACATTTTAAACTAAACATTTGTGCTGAGTGCCTTTCTGAAAGTTCTTGTTAAAATATGAGAACATAGTGTTTTCTAATATTTTGCAATATTTTATTATATAGCAAAGCTTTTCATCATATGGTTTATCCTGAATCTTTAAACAGATTTTGATAATAGTGTGATGATAATAATCTGCTCTTCCATTACAAAATGCGTGCTATAAAAAATGACATATATATTTGCTGTGAATTTTTCAGAGAAAAGTTTAGTTCCTTAAAAAATGTGACAAAATGTGACTTTCAAGTGACATAAATGCCTTCGATATTATGCTAAAGTTTCTTTGTTAAAAAGCAAAAGTAAAAGCAGTTTACTGCATTTTATTTTCAGTCCATTTTATCTTGATCCTCTGTGTCTTAATCTTACAAAAAAAATATTAAATAATGAATATATAGTATACAAAAACTTAGTTTAAAACTTATTATTATTCATTTATTTATTTTTGGCCAAAATGAGATGCATCAGTTTGTCATTTTTGAATACTTTTCATTTTTTATGGTTTTTTGCCATTACATCTTAAATAAAATTTTAAAAATTGCATAGATTAATTAAACAAAATTGTGTGTTTGTCAAATTTCTGGTGATTTTAGACATCTTTTATTACAGTATCGTTCACTGAACCTCTTTAGGAACGTCTTTATTTTTAACAATAACCAATTAAGTATTTTTTTTCTTTTCTACTTTTTTCTTCAGTTGTCTCATTTCCGTTTTTTCTAACTATTTTGCATTAAAACTACTGCGTATATCATCAGATCTTTATTTTTTCTACTACTTCTCCGTATCCACTGATTCTCAAAGTTACCACTTTTTCACTATTCAATTTTCTAGCATAAATTTTTTTGTAAAAATAATGTTAAGCAATGAATGTTATTTTTTTGCTATGAATTACCAAAGCAAAAGAATGATTTAACTGCTTAGTTATAATACATATAAAAATTCTTCAAATCAAAGTTTTAACGAAAGTAAGAGTTGATTTAAATCTTCTCAGAAGTAGATTTGGAATTTTCTCTAATTAAAAGTAGATTTGGAATTTTCTCAGATTAAAGGTAGATTTGTGGAATCTTCTCATAAATTGAATTATGTGCAAAGTATGTGTAATTTTAATGAATAACCCTCAATTTCATCTGCATTGTGCTCAATTTTTTAACTATCTTTCCCACCCACTTCTTTAAATACATAATTTTGCATGTCAGGAACTAACTGAACATTTTGATGCAGTCTTCATTTCTTAAAAATGTTAATTTTATATTTTAAAGTCTTAAAATATTAAAATTGTAATAAAATAGGGGAAAAACAAATTTTAAGTTTGAGTAAAAATGCATTTTTTTTGAAATTGTATTCAAAAAAATATATACATTTTAGGTAAAAGACATTGAATTGTAGCCATTATGTGTGTCTTCCTTGTCATAAATGACCATTAAATGTTTACAACTGTATATTTTTTCAGATAAAAATGTTGCCAACTCCTGCTAAGTTCCATTATGTATTCAATTTAAGAGATCTTTCTCGCATATGGGAAGGAATGTTGAAAATTGAAAAGGCAGAATGTAGCACAAAGCATAATTTGCTTGCACTGTGGAAACATGAGTGCACTAGAGTCATTGCAGACAGGTAAGTCCCTGTTATATTTATCTAACATTATACTGTGATTTTGTCTTGTACTTTATTAATTGTTCGTAATAGAAGCTCCCTTCATAATAGAATGGAATTGAAGGTGTTATGCTATGTTCATATATGGGAATGTTACTTTTAAAAGTAATGCATACAAGTACTTTAGGCGAAAGTAACGAGTAAAAAGTTTTAATTTAAAAAAATAATGAGTAAAGGGTACAAGTTACAAAGCAAAATAATAAGGATTTTAAAGTACATTTTAAGGAAATCAAAAATTCAAAGTTACCTTAAATTTTATTGAAATGTTTTATTTGAATTTATTATTTATAAAAATATGTATTTTTTAACTTTAATTCTATAATTGTTGCAGTATTTTTAATTCTTGAATTTTTTTTAAATGAAATTTGGTATCATAATAACATTATATTAAAATATTACTTTTCCTCAATGTTTAGATTTTGATTTTAAAAAAAATTACATTTATTTTTTATTTTCTTTTTGAATGATTTTAATTCTATTGTTTAAAAGTATTTAAATTTTTCCAAATATATTTCTAAGTTCATTGATAAAAAAATGTACATTATTATGGAAATCTGATGTTCATGTAAAAAAGTATTATGAATGCTGCAACGCATCTAAATACTCATGTCTAAATACTCACTAACTCCTTCACTTAAAAGGTTGTGCATCGATAAGCTAAATTCTAAAATATTTTTTTATTGTTCCATTCAGATATGACTTAATATTGTTACCATATTTTTTTACCTTATTCAAGTATAAAATATTGTTTAAAGAAAAGTATAGTTTCCAAGTTCATCAAAAAAATAACACACTTTTTATAATTTAAAAAAAAATAAAAGACAATGGTTTCACATTAACCATTTGCTTATTGTTGGTACAACAGGTGGACCAAAACTACAGGTTTCATCATGTTAAGCTCCAAAAACGAAGGTTTAATAACTATTTAGCATGTTTTGCTTCTCATAATTTTTATTTACTACATTATAAACCAACTAAAAAGTGAAACTTTCGAATTCTCTTTCATGTTCAATAAATAAAACTCTCAATTTAATGACTTATCACTTTTCAGATTTACAAATGAAGAGGATAAAAATTGGTTTTTGAATAAAATGAGCCAAGTAGTAAAAACAGAATTAGGGGAAGAATTTTTGGAAATTTTGCCTGAAGAGCCATACTTTGTTAATTTCTTAAGAGATCCTCCAGAACCTGAAACTGATGAGGAAGAAGTTAGCTTGGAAATGCCCATTGTCTATGAGGAAGTATGCTAATTTTAAATATTTTCATTTTGTATAAGTGTTTTTAAAAAAGCAAGTTATAATGGCTATACAAAACAAATGAAATAAAATAAAAATATGACCACCGAAGCCGACGTCTTCAGGGGGTACCGGTCCCGGTAGCCATTAAAAACAAAACCATTTCTATTTGAGGGAGAAGCAAAAGCTTAAAATATCTCCCTCAGTACCCCGATGGTTTTGTATAGAGGTCCAGGGAAAACAAGATACATTCAAAAGAATAAACAAATTACGAAAAGAAAATCAATAAAAATCATCAGAAAATTAAAAACTCACAGTCACAGGTCAAGAATCAACTTCAAAAGCAAGTGGAGGAAAAGAAAACACTAAAAACTGAAAAACAACGCCCCCTATAATAATGCGCAGTAGAAGTTTAAAAATGAAATGAAAAAGGTCAGGAGAAGGAGATACGTAGATAAATTAATAGAATGCTTAACTGGGGCTGCTCAGTTAAGACTAGAATTGCGCCCTGTTAAAAGAAAAAATATAAAAACTTAAAAACCATCAATCATTTTTTTAATTAAAAAATTAACATTACAAAAATTAAAAGGAAAATCATTTTTACTCAAATTATTTAAAAAATTATCCACAGCTTCCCGAAAACTTTCAACATTATTACAAATTTTCTTGATCCTAACTAATTGCGAAAAAACAAGATTTTTGAATATTTTACTACACAAATTAGTTTTAAAGTTGCAGAAAAAAATAACATTAAAATTAAAGGCTTTTCTTTTATCAAACACACCAATTTTAATAAAATTGTTAACAATATCAATTTTAAAATCTAAATATTCAATATTAAAGCAATTTTCATTAGTTTTTTTCAGGACCAAATCACCAGGATAAATAGTATAAATAAAATTATAATCGTCTCAATTAAACAAAATCAAATCATCAATGTATCGGAAAGCATTAAGTACTTTATGTTCAAGAAATTTAGCCTCGAAAAAGTGCAAAAAAATGTTGGCAAAAGCCCAAGAAAAGGAATTACCTTGTGGAATTCCAATAATTTGTTTATAAAAATCTAAACCATTAAAAAGAACATTCTCAAAAAGATTAAACCTGCATAAATCTAACCAGTTAAACCTATCAATTTTTTCATCAAATAAATACTTGTCATAAATACCTTCACAAATCTCAATAATTTTTTCATGTGGTATGCTGGTATACAAATTTTCAAAATCAAAAGTGTTAATGCTGGAAATATCATTACTTTTTATAAAATCCAAAACTTCAACATTACTTTCAATAATAATATTTTTCTCTTTTTTAATTTTAAGCAAAATAATTTTTAAAAAACAAAAAAACCTTTTACTAATATCAGAATTATAACTATTAGTACCACATGCTATAAACCTAAATTTAATCGGATTTTTATGAAATTTAACTATTGGAAATAAATATGGAAAAGTAATCCTATTTAATTTTAATTTTTTACTAAATGCAATAATTCTTTTTTCAATAACTTTTTTATCTTCTTTTAACTTTAAATAGGTATTATTTGCATTATATTCCCCAATAATCAATTTAACACCTAAAGCAAGAAATAAAAACAAAATAATTTTTCAAATAAGAAAAGCGCAAATGCAGCATAAACCAAATTTGAAAATTACAATACTGAAAGAAAACACAAATAATTAAGATCAAAAGGATAAAACTTCTTTGAAAAAAACGCGCTAAGAAGCAGCAGAAATTTCAGAAAAAATTATCAATACAAAACAAATGAAATAAAATAAAAATATGAAATTTGGAAATTGTGGATGATCAGGATCTAATTAGCATTTTAAGTAAGGGTTCAAAATTTAGAACCAGAGTTAAGATGAAAAAAGAAGATTTTATTTTATCCATTAAAAAAGATCTAAATTTTTTTATTGCAAAAATTTCCAGAAAATATCATTGGCCTGTTGAAGGTTTTTCTGAGTGGAAAGCTAAAATTATTGAAAGGGTTTAATTTAATTTATTTAATACCAGTTTTAGTTCATTTCCTAAAGGTACTTTTATTGATTATGATTTATCTAGAAAAATTAAAAATCTTAAGGATAAATGCATTGTTACTGTTGTAGATAAAGCTTCAAATAATTTCTGTATTATGTGTAAATATTTTTTTAAAAAATTGATTATTGGGGAATATAATGCAAATAATACCTATTTAAAGTTAAAAGAAGATAAAAAAGTTATTGAAAAAAGAATTATTGCATTTAGTAAAAAATTAAAATTTAAATTAAATAGGATTACTTTTCCATATTTATTTCCAATAGTTAAATTTCATAAAAATCCGATTAAATTTAGGTTTATAGCATGTGGTACTAAAAGTTATAATTCTGATATTAGTAAAAGGTTTTTTTTGTTTTTTAAAAATTATTTTGCTTAAAATTAAAAAAGAGAAAAATATTATTATTGAAAGTAATGTTGAAGTTTTGGATTTTATTAAAAGTAATGATATTTCCAGCATTAACACTTTTGATTTTGAAAATTTGTATACCAGCATACCACATGAAAAAATTATTGAGATTTGTGAAGGTATTTATGACAAGTATTTATTTGATGAAAAAATTGATAGGTTTAACTGGTTAGATTTATGCAGGTTTAATCTTTTTGAGAATGTTCTTTTTAATGGTTTAGATTTTTATAAACAAATTATTGGAATTCCACAAGGTAATTCCTTTTCTGGGGCTTTTGCCAACATTTTTTTGCATTTTTTCGAGGCTAAATTTCTTGAACATAAAGTACTTAATGCTTTCCGATACATTGATGATTTGATTTTGTTTAATTGTGACGATTATAATTTTATTTATACTATTTATCCTGGTGATTTGGTCCTGAAAAAAACTAATGAAAATTGCTTTAATATTGAATATTTAGATTTTAAAATTGATATTGTTAACAATTTTATTAAAATTGGTGTGTTTGATAAAAGAAAAGCCTTTAATTTTAATGTTATTTTTTTCTGCAACTTTAAAACTAATTTGTGTAGTAAAATATTCAAAAATCTTGTTTAAGCTGTGGATAATTTTTTAAATAATTTGAGAAAAAATGATTTTCCTTTTAATTTTTGTAATGTTAATTTTTTAATTAAAAAAATGATTGATGGTTTTTAAGTTTTTATATTTTTTCTTTTAACAGGGCGCAATTCTAGTCTTAACTGAGCAGCCCCAGTTAAGCATTCTATTAATTTATCTACGTATCTCCTTCTCCTGACCTTTTTCATTTCATTTTTAAACTTCTACTGCGCATTATTATAGGGGGCGTTGTTTTTCAGTTTTTAGTGTTTTCTTTTCCTCCACTTGCTTTTGAAGTTGATTCTTGACCTGTGACTGTGAGTTTTTAATTTTCTGATGATTTTTATTGATTTTCTTTTCGTAATTTGTTTATTCTTTTGAATGTATCTTGTTTTTCCTGGACCTCTATACAAAACCATCGGGGTACTGAGGGAGATATTTTAAGCTTTTGCTTCTCCCTCAAATAGAAATGGTTTTGTTTTTAATGGCTACCGGGGCTGGTGCCCCCTGAAGACGTCGGCTTCGGTGGTCATATTTTTATTTTATTTCATTTGTTTTGTATTGATACTTTTTTCTGAAATTTCTGCTGCTTCTTAGCGCGTTTTTTTCAAAGAAGTTTTATCCTTTTGATCTTAATTATTTGTGTTTTCTTTCAGTATTATAATGGCTATGATAGAGTTAGATGCATCTTTAAACAAAATTCTCTTTGATTTTAGGTTCCTTCATTCGAGCAATTAGCTGAACGCCTTAATTATTTTATGCATCAGTATAATGAAAACAGCAAAAGTATGAAAATGGATCTTGTATTCTTCAAAGATGCTATGGTTCATTTAATCAAAGTAAATATGCATTTTTATTTCACCTCATCACCTTGATAAAATTTTCACTACTTAACTTTGTAGTTTTCTTTTTTATAAAATTCTTTATAACAGTTTCTGGCCATTGTAAAAAATTGCGCACAGAGATGATATTAATGTCAAAACTTGAGCAAGAAACCTTGTTTTTTATATGTTTCACACAGTTTGTCAGTTCTTATAACAGATTTTGCTAGACTTATTAATTTTATCACAAAGTGTTAATTTTTAAAAAAAGATGAGCAAACTCCAGAATATTAAAGTTGAAAATATGGTAGAAGATAATTCAAATGTAAATAGTTTGGAGTGACATAAATTCCTATAAAATCTGCTCTGAAATCTTAGCAAAGTTAAAATTTGTACCTCGATTTTGGTTTATTAGAAGTCTGATCTAAATTAAATCAAAAATTTTACTTCTACTTTAGATTAAAATATTTTTTACTATTTATTAAATTTTTTACTATTTATAAATAATGTAAAATTATGCTATTTTAAGCAAATAATTATTAGTAAATGTTTAAGTAGTTTCTCACTAGTATATGTAAATAATGCCTATCATAGTAAAGTGTACATAATTAAGACATAGGACAATATAGCTATGAAGTACACTTAGGTGGCATATTAGTATTGTTTCCAGATCGGTAATTTACAAATTTTTAGAATTTCAACTTAATAACAACACAATGCACAGAAACATCGTATTGACTATATAAGTCCTACATAAGTTAAGGATCCTCAGTATTAAGTTATTTAAATAACTTTCATTAAAAAAAAATGTAAATCATCCTTTTTTAATTTTTAAAATTAGTTTTGGTAAAAAGTAAAATGTGTTGAGGCCTACACAGCTTAATAAGTTATTTATTATTTTTTTTAAATTTAACATGATCTGCTAGCAGTAATAGAAGTTATGATTCAGGTTAATACTTTACCATAATCCTTAATTTTATCCAATCCCATTGTATCAACAACAAAAATTTTTGTTTTATATAATAGTATAAATGAGTTGTATTTCATATACTTTATTATTTCTCTTTGTGACAATTTATGGGGCATGTCAAACACGCTGTCCTTGAACCAAATAAGCCCACCAAACTCTACAAGTTGATGGTGGTCTTCAAAGACTGTAATAAGAGCAACTATTATCAGAACAATAGAACAACTGTTATCAACTAATTACACGGTGCAGCTATTAAAAAATTAGGTTATTAATTTATATTTCTCCCATAACTATCTAGAGTTTATTTCTAAGTTAATTACTAATTACTTGAGTTTCAGTTGATTATAACCATTATAAACGTTGCTTTTGGTGGTGCTTTTTTTTCCGAACTATTACTTTTTCCCATCGTATTCTCTTATATAAGTACACAAAGTGATTAACAAGGCTTACTAAAACACAAATAGGTGTATTACTATATTAATAATAATGAACTAAAATATTTATTGAAGCATAGTAAGGATGCTATAAAGTATTGAGCAGCTTTGATACTATGTTTTAACAGTATCAAATAGTTGTGATGCTTTTGATATTCTTTCAATGCTAAATATTGATACTTTCTTTCAATACTATGTCAATAACTATGGGTGATATCTTTTCAACAGATTGCTCGCATCCTGAGTACTCCCCAAGGAAGTGCCCTATTAGTTGGAGTTGGTGGATCTGGCAAACAATCATTGACTCGCCTAGCAGCTTCCATTTATAAACATGAAATATTTCAAATAACTCTAACCAGGTATATGTGCTGGATGGTGCAGTCAGAAAAATTTTCTTTGTTAGGTTTTAAAATTTTAATGTTCACACACTTTCAAATTATGACGATTTAAATATGAAATATTTGAAATTATTTTTATCATGTTTTATAAAAAATTATTTATCAGTCTTGCAATTTTTTTTATTTTTCTTACTAAATTTCTTGAACTTGCTGACATTTTATACATCAAGATTGAAAAAATATGCACTTAAAACATTTGTAATTTATTTAATACTGCTAAGATGATGAAAACCTGATGGCATTTTCTTGCATTCTGTTTATTTTTGCCTTATTGTTATGTAATTTTTTTTTACTACCATGATATGACTCCTTATGAATCAAATCTCTTTAATGATTGATCGGCCACTGATTGAATTCTTAAGAGTGATTTCTGGAAGGAGTTTAAACCCCCAAAATTCCTCAACTCCAAACTCTACCTTTGCTTATTTTGAAATACAGATTTTTAAACTCTCATCTGTGTATCATTTTTCTTATCTTGTCTGTTTATGGCACTTTCTATTGGGTAGCAGAAACCAACTGAACCTGGTGGTGAACTATATGACATTTTTATAATAAGATGAACCATTATTCAAATATTCTATTAAATTAGTTTAAATGTTACAATATTGTCATTTTTAAATTTTTAACTGGTTTTGTTCATACTATAATTACCAAACAGTATTAATATATTCTTTCAGCATTTAAAATTAGATAGAACCTAGCATTCCCGTTATTGTGTCAGTCAATCAATTTTGTTTTGTTGGCAGTAATTACGACACCCAGTGGCTGAGCGCTAGCTCTTTGCACTCTCGTGCTACAAACCCTGAGTTCGATCCTTTGGCGGCGCAAGGTTGACTAAGCCTTTCATCACTTCAGTGGGTCAATAAAATGAGTACCAAGCATGCTTGGGAACTAAATACTGGGGGACCTTCAGCTGACCACCTAACCTGAACATCTGCTCCTGAACCCCAGTGCCCAAGGTCAAAAAAACTGAGATGGGCACAGTAAGCCTTGGCCCTCTATGGGCTGCCGTGCTACTGAGTTTAGTTAAATTACGACAATCAGGCATAAATTTCTTAAGACTCTCTGAACTTAAAAATATGATTTTTTTAAAATGTGCTCCTTTCCGTTAGTCTAAAAAAATGAAAATATAAAAATTTATCATTGTTGGCTTTTTTATTTAGGTGAGATGATTGGTAAATCGTTTCTCAGAATATTTCTTTCAAATTTAAAAAAATTGCGTTGAAATTTTCCAGAGAGAAAAAAGAATGCTATGTTGAATGTCTATTTGTTTCTTGCTGTTTCTACATTAATTTGTTGTTTTACTAAATTATTGTTTTATTCTCCAGGGTGCGTAGCGTTTGTAAAAAGTACTTAAAGGTGCTTTTTTGGGGATTTCGTTTTTAAAAGCTTTTAAAAGTGCTTTTTTCAGCTGGCGTTTTTGAAAAGTGCTTTTTCTTCCGAATAATTTTTTTTCCCTTCAGTGATATCTGGTGGATCCCATGCATTTCACGAAAAATGGGGAGTTTGCTACGTAATCATTCACGCGGACTTCATGTCATACCCACGTTATGACTTGCGCATGCGCGCACACTTAAACCGAAACCCGAGTGCTTCAATTCGGATAGAGAATATCAGATCCTTATGAAATGTTTTTCTTTTTAATTTATTTTAATTTTGTTCTTGTTTATTTTATTTTACTTCAAACACTTTTTTTGACGTAGGGGGTAAGGGTACTTTTGTTCTGAGTTCAGGGTCAAGTTGAATTCACTCGGTGATGTGGGAAAGTACTGATTGTTTCGATTTACGCCTGTTTCTTTTTTTTTTTTTTAACGCTAAAACTGTTTATAAAAAGTTTTTGTTTTTCAATAATATCATTGATTGAATATGAATTTTTTGAGTGCTTGAAAACTTTTGTAAAGTGCTTGAAAAGTTTTTAACAAGTGCTTATTTTTGATTCAAAGATTTGGCTACGCACCCTGTTCTCTTTAATCATGATTTATATTATAAAGCGTTACAGTTTTATGGACTGTCAATGTACACATATAGTAAAAAGAACTTTAAATAAGTATGTAAATAATTTAAATGTTTTCTTTACTTTTTCATGATTTGAGTTGATAGTTATTTTCAAACTTCTTGTTCTTCTCCCACTCTCATCAAGCCTTCCATTATACACATGCATTAAATTTTCAAAAAATAAAAGGCTATATAATGTTGATTCTCCTCAACAAATGAACAAGGAAACTTATTTTTAATACACATAGCTTTTTTGGTGAAAATTCCAAAAGGAACCATTTTTTTCAGCCATTAGTTTAAAAAGACCCCATAGTGAATAAAAATCTGCCTCATTTGATAAATTAAAAATAAATGAGCAAATCTTTTGTAAGATATTTTGTGTCTGTCTCAAAATTTAATTTTTTTTTATTTCAATAAAAAATGCTAATAATAAAGAAATGTATTTCTCTAAATTCTTAATGGTTGCATGCTTTATTTTTCTGTAATTGACTGCGAAAAAATATTTTTTTGCTTGCTTCCCCTCATAGGTCATACAATGAAGGCAATTTAGTCGATGACTTGAAATTCTTATACAAGAAAGCTGGAGAAGAAGGAAAAGGAGTCACATTTATATTCACAGATAATGAGATTAAAGAAGAATCCTTTTTAGAATACCTCAACTCTATCCTAGGTTCAGGAGAGGTAATGTTTTTATTTTATTATTTTTTATTAAATTTTACAATTTGGTAAAATTTTTGTTTTGTTTGTTTAACTAATGTGTGAAATGCCATTAGAAAATAAACAAATGTCTCTAATATAAAAAGAAGCACATTATTAAATGTAATTCATAGAAAATATGAGTCTTGTAGTTTAATAAATAAGTAAGCATAATCTTTGCTTATTTGTTTCTGCAAATGGATGACTAATTTATTTTAAGTTAAATTAGTTTCTGTAACAGAAGTTATTTTCACTTCCTATAAGAATCATAGAACGAAACTGAAGTTAGTGTCAACTACTAAATAAGTCTGCTAACTAACATTAAAAAAACTAACTCTGAAGGTTTTTTGAGGTATGAAACGCAAGCAAATTTAATCTTATTTATTTTACTGTGGTAAAACATAACTAAAATATAACAGTTACAATCAAATGATACAATTCATGCTCTGAAATGAAACAAATGATACAATTCATGCTCTCCTTAAATATCTGTGAAGGACCACCCAGGCAGCTGCACTTCCTTAGGAAATACCATGCAGACTGACTACCGTCCTATAGTATCCAAAAAGTTATTAGTTGGGTCAGGAAGATCTCTCTTTCGAATGAGTGTAATGTTATTGTTACCCTGTCAACATTCTAGATAGGCATGGAAGTGAAGAAACATAATAAATTTAAATTTACCTATGTTGTTATGGTCAAATGTTTCTTTTAGGTTGCTAGTTTATTTCCTAAAGATGAAATGCGGGAGATTTTGGACAATTTATTACCTGTTATGAAGAAGGAATTTCCAAAAAGAGAACCAACTCAAGAAAATCTGTATGATTATTTTCTGACCAGGGCTAGATCAAATCTTCATGTCATTCTATGTTTTTCTCCTGTAAGTAGAAGCATTATTTACGGTCTGAACCAAAAGATTTATCAATCATGTACAATTTTTATTCAAAAAAAAAAAAAAAAAGCTTTTTCTATATGTTTTGAACAATTTATCAAATAAAATCTATTAGAACCCCACAAAATCAAAAAATAATGTTATAGGAATCAAATTTTCCCCTTTTTTAAGCAATGCTTATTACCTGTTTAAACCATTTGTGCTATATTTTTATGATTAGAACCCCTATCCTACTTTTTAATATAGAGATGAGTTAGTTTCATTCAAAAAGTCTTCCAAACAAATGAGTTCATCCTAATTCTTGATCCTGGAAATCATTGAATCTTCTGAATCAAATTTATTCAAAATTACAAATTTGAAAAGTTGAACACTCTTAGCAACAAATCTAATATTGATTGTGTGTGCAACGTCAGTGATAAACTAAAATACATAGCCTTAAACTATTAAAACTCAGCGGCTCGACAGCCCTTGCGGGCCAAGCCCTACTGTGCCCATCTCAGTTTTCTTGACCTTGGGCTCTGGGGTGCAGGAGCAGATGTTCCGGTCAGGTTGTCAGCGGAGCCCCCAGTGTTTAGTTCCCAAGCATGCTTGGTACTCATTTATCGACCCACTGAAGGGATGAAAGGCTGAGTCAGCCTTGCCCGGCCCGAGGATCGACTACCGCTCAGCCACTGGGCGTCCTATTATATTGTACTTTTATCATCGAAAGTAAACTCACAGTGTGATTAACTTTTGTCATTATTATTAATTTTCAATAAATTTTATTTAAAAAAAAAATTTGTTGTTGTTGCAGGCAGGTGGAAAATTCCAAAAACGTTCTTTAAAATTTCCTGCCTTGATATCTGGTTGTACAATGGATTGGTTAACTTCATGGCCTACTGATGCACTGATTGATGTATCCACCCATTTTCTACAACCTTTTGATATTGTATGTGCTCCTGATATTAAATCTCAACTCATGGAATCCATGGGTGTCATCCATGATGCTGTTTCTCATCAGTGCAATGAATATTTTCAAAGGTATAATCACAGATTTTTTATTTAAAGCATACGAGTTTAATTGTTTTACTAAGGAAAATGTTAAATAAAATACTGACTGTGCTCTAAAAAAACCTATTAAAAGTAATTAAAGTAACTGGCTTGCTAGTGAGTATGCAATTCTATAAATTTGCCTTGACTTTTGACCTGCAAAGAACTGACCCTGACTTTACTGCTATATATATTATCTAATGGCAACTTTACTATACCTAGACACATTTATAACAGTAGCTGTAACACTTCAGCACTTAAAAAGGTTGGCACAGACTTTAATGGGTATTCTGTAACGAAAAAAAATTTGTTTCAATTTCAAATTTCTGTTCTATTACCCTAAACTTTATTAGTATTTTCAATTTGATTTGGATCATTTCTGTCAATCGTATTCTACTCTTACAATATTGTCATAAATTTTGTAGGTATCGAAGACAAACTTTTGTCACTCCTAAGTCTTATCTGGCCTTCATTAATGGATACAAAGCCATTTATTCTGAGAAGAAATCTGACATCAGTGGACTTGCATCTCGAATCAACAACGGTTTAACAAAACTGAAAGAGGCCACTCTGAGTGTGCATGAGCTTAAGATTGATCTGGCTGAGAAAGAAAAAGATCTCATAGTTGCCACAGCTGAAGTCGATAAGGTATACACAGTGCTCAAAATAAAAAGACGGTACACCCAAATAACTTTGATTAAGCCGTGGCAGGTTAGAGAATAGAACTCTTGTCTATCGATGAGAGAATCGGGTTCAAATCCCAACAATGGCTGGTTAATATGAATTCTGTATCTGGCTCGCACTGACCATAGAGCTGATGTAAACCATCCTCAGCGGTGGTCGAATCAAGGGTTAGAGTCTCCGCCCTTAGGCTAACGGTGGGATGTTTTCTTGGTTTTCCTCTCCATTAGTTACATCAAAAAGCCTTCAAGTATTGGGAGAAATTTGCTTTTGCAATTTCCCCCAATACTTGATCTAGGAATTCCGTTGTATTCTGGATTTAGTTGAAAACTACAAGGCTGCAGAATTGAATATTGGTAGTCGTAAACCCTAAATTGGATCAGCTGCTCAATGACGGTTATAAAATAAAAACACTTTGACCTAATGACGAAATTTTCTCATCTACAATAATTTGCCCGATTAATGATTTCAGAGACTATCTTTATATGATAATTAATTTAAACAGATGATGCATTAAGTTGTAAAATAAGCTATTTTTTTATGATTCCAAAATGAGATACTTATTATTAAGATGTAAAATGAAATACTTAACCTCTTCATTCTCTCGGTCCACATCTTCGCTTCTTAACATCTAAAAACACACTATCAGAAAACTTATAGTTTTACCCTCAGTGAAACATTTGTGAATGTTGAGGATTCTAATAGATGTTTCTGGAGATTCCAGTAGTAAGTCATTTTGGTAGAATTCCAAATCTCAATTCATATTCTCTTTATCTTATTATGATTTATGGTAGTACTAATATAGAAGTTTAGAGCTTTAAATTACTTTTTGCTACATTCCTTTATACTTTAGTAATGAAGAGGATTATAAACATATTTTTTTAGCTGGTTTTTACTTTCAAAATATGGTATTTAAAAAAATGTGGTCTGAATTGTTCAGTCAAAAGAGTGATTGAAAGATTGAGCCATTTGATGTTAATTTTCCAAATGATATTCATTTTAGTTTACAATCGTAAGTGCTCATGCCCTTCCTTTCGTGCGTGTAGCAAAATAGGCGATCCCCCTTGGTGTTCATACTACATTTGTTTCAGTTGCAGAACAAGCTTTGATATTGTTTCTTCACATTTCACATCATGTTTTTTTTTAAATAATTAAATGCCAAAAAATGAATTACATTTTAAATTTTTTCTTAATATTGTAGCTGTCTTGTTTCAATTTTAAATTGAATATCAGTATTCACCAATTTTTTCACTATTTATAAAATGATTAAAAGAAATACATTTTAAATTTCTTTCTTCATAAATAAAATTATTACAACTAGTGTTACAAGCAATGTTATTTTGTAGGTGGTTATAGATGTGAAGAAAAAAACAGAAGTTGCAGAAAAAGTTAAAGATTCTGTTCAGATTGTAAAAGACAAAGCACAAAAAATTGTTGATAAAATTAATGTTGAAAAAGCTGCAACCGAAGAAAAACTTGAAGATGCTCGCCCTGCTATGGAAGCTGCTGAACAAGCTTTGCAGGTTAACTCTTACTATTTTAATAAAATATATGTTCAAAAATTATTTTTGTTTGAATTTCATATTGAATTAGATTACCAAATGTATTGCTTGTTATAAAAATATGAATTTACTGGTACAAATGTAAATGCAGTAATTCTCAAATTATATACTAATTTGGAAGACATGTACATTCTCTTACATTGAAATTGCATAGATAGTCTTGATGGAAATAATAGCTTCTTAAAGGAATATGTAATTAATTAATAGATCTTCATGCTTATTTCATAAATTTTATATCAGAATAGTTGCTGTTATAATAAGTATGTTATAATTACTCCTAAAATTAATATACAAGAAGGAAACCAATTTTGTTTGAAATTATGTATTAAATTAGATCACTAAATATTTTACTTGATTTACTTAATTTAAATTTACTTGAAGTCAAAATTGTAAGTTATGTACCTAGTTCTCAAATTACGTGCTAATTTGAAATGCGTGTGTTTTCTTTTACATTAAAATTACCTACTGATAGATTTGGTAACTTTTTGAAAGGTATTTGGCTATTTTAAATCCTCCTGCTTGTTGCCTAAATTTAGATTGTCAGAGGAATACAAAAGTTTAAACTTTCTAGAAAATGGGACCAATTTTTTAGGAGTCAAGCTGCTAGGCCAGGGGTGGCGAACCTTTATACAGCAACGTGCCAATTTTTCTAAAAAAATTGTTTAATGAGGTCATAGACGTGCCTTCGAATAATTTTGACTTTGTGATTATTGAGAAAATAATAATACTAAATACTATCAACTCAAAACTCTTTATTTACATTGAAAAAAAGAAACATTTTGCCATGTCTTAAAACAACTTAAAGTAACATCAGTGTGACTTCTGTTGTTGCAGATTAGATGACAAATAACTTATATTAAGTCGTAAGATGTTAGTTTAAGCAGGACTGTTATATATTTTTTTTTTGCTAGTTATTTATTTTTAGCTTGTTTTTTATAGTTATTAATTGTTTTTTTAGCATTAATTGTTAATTTTTTTATTAATAATTGCTTACTATTTTGTTTGTTTTTGTGAATTTTAATTTAATTGTTACATATGCTTCATAGTGTAATAACATTTGAGTAATAACAATTCATAGTGTATTAACAATTGTGATCGGGGGCGTGCCCAAAATATTGTGTCTCGTGCCATAAATAGCATGTATTGTTATATAAATTCAATAAAAATGAAAAAAAAGAAAGCATTTCTCTTTTTTTTTAAGCTTCACTTCATTTCACTAAAACTAATAAATACTATATTGCTTAGAAGCAAATTTTAAATTAATATAAACAGATTGGAGTGATGTCATAATAAACAACATTTCAAATCTGTTCAGGAGAGTGAAGGAATCTTTATTTGTTTAATAATATATAAAAAAAAACAGGATTTCCTTAGGTATTGGAAATCTAATGGTTGTATATTCTAGAAACTTGTGAAGTACTCATAGATTCCTGTATCTTTTTTTAGACCATCAAAGCGGCAGATATAGCAACAGTTCGAAAATTAGCAAAACCACCTCATCTCATTATGAGGATTATGGACTGTGTCCTGATCCTTTTCCAAGAACCAATGAACAAAGTCACTCCTGATCCTGACAAACCATGCCCCAAGCCTTCATGGAATTTTTCTCTTAAAGTATGTCTCATTAATTTTTTGGTGTAAATATCTTTATGCATTGATATTTTCTTCTCTTCATATGGAGTTATGATTTAAAATAAGTCATAACTGCATTTTTTATGAATGAAACTTAATTTTTTTTAAGCACTAATTTAAAAAATATGGTCAGGTTAAACATATTTATTTTTTACTGTTAAGACATACAAATCGCACGATGAATGAGACAAAATAATAACAATGAACATTATCTAGCATTGCCTTAACATTTTTTAATGTTCAACGACGTTCTAATGTTGTTGTTTTTTTTATGTACTCACCTTTTATAGATTGGGAACAATTTCTAGGTGTAGGTAAATTTATTTTTTATATTATAATTGAATTCAAAACTATCTATCTTATACTTTCGTAAAATTTACACACAAGAAGAAAGAAAAGAAACTATTTTAGGAAACTATCTCTGTTACAATAAAAAAATTAATTTTTATCTATAAAAGAGCACTGTGACTGGTTAACATTTTTGCTACTGGATTTACTTCATTCATTTATTATTAAAAAATATAATTATACTATGCATAACTAGATTTGTAGCAGTCGATTCAAAAAGAATTTGTTGAAGTATGATCAATTCTTGAATATGAAAGTAAAAAGTGGCTGAAATTAATGTTTAATAAAATTAAAACACCAAGAAAAGTACACTTTTATTCAGTACTTATTAAAAGATGCATAAATTTATAAATGTCATTTAAATTTTTTTTATTATTTCCAAATATTGTTATATTAAGAGTATATTTATTTTATAGCTAAATTTAGTGAAAATTTAATATATCCTGCATTTTGTTTTGGAATCTTAAATAAACATTTAAAAACTAAATTTTTTATTAAAGTTTTTAATATAAGAAAATAGTGTTATTCTTAGATACCTTCATTATATTGCATTTTTATTTAACTTCATTTAGTTGAAAAGAATCTTAAATTTAAAACCAGTACTTAAACACATTCTAATTTTTTGTCAAAAGAAGTATTGCATGCTTTTAAATTTTACAAACTTTATAATTGAATCAATAAGCTTGAAAAAAGATAATCATCTGTGGATTTCTTATATTATTTATCTGGTGTCATACTCATTAATTTTATTAACAATAGCTTCTTTTCTTTGTAATAAGAAATCTATGATCAATATCAATTTGTGCTGATCACGTTAGTGGAATATGCAGTGTTAAAAAGATCATACTTAGTCAATGATTTAGTATGATTCCGAGGGGGATTTGTTATGTGGTTTTGTTTGAGGAAATAGAATGTTTCTTTTTCTAATTCATTATCATACCAATGCCTGCATTTTAGGCCGCATTGGGTCATTCATAGTTGTTTTATGTATTACAGATCTCAGGACTTGATGATCTTTTATCTTTGACTCCCTAATTTTGCAGACTTAGCGTACAAAATTGTTTTTCTTTTTACCTAAAGTGCTTGTTAAAACAATACTTAATAGGGAAAAATAGCATTCAAAACAATATGTGGGTTTAGGATAACCTTTTTTTATTTAATAACATAATTATTTAGACCTTATGTTTTCACTCGAAAATAAAACCATTTGAGGGGACTAACATTTCAAAATAGTAATGTTTTCAAACAAGAAAAGTGTAACTGATAAATTTATTTTACTTTTTGAAAAGAAATTCGCACAGGAATTGTGAATGCATCTTTTTAACTTAATGAATGCATAATTAAATTGTTAAGCTAATGCTAATCAGATAAAGAATTTGATTTCATTGATTATGATTTTTATCATTTTCAGGTAATGAGTGGAAATTTTTTACTCCAACTTCAACAATATCCTAAAGATTGCATTAATGACGAAATTGTTGAACTTATGGAACCTTACACTAATATGGAAGACTACACTTTTGAGACTGCTCAAAAAGTTTGTGGTCAAGTGGCTGGCCTTCTTTCTTGGACACTCGCTATGGCCAGTTTTTATGCTGTTAACAAAGAAGTTTTGCCTCTAAAGGTAAATTCTCTATATGACAATAAATATTCTTGAACTGTGGTTGCTCTAGGGATAAAGCAAGTGTTCTTCTCCCAATGAGGGGATTTTTGAGTTGGAATCCCAGTGATGGCACCCGGCTCACATGGACGGCAGTGCTGACTTGGAACATCTTCAGTGGTAGACAGATCAAGGATTAAAGTTTTCTAGGGTTAGATTCCCCTTGCCGTTAAGCTTACAGTAATGGTTTTCTTCTGCACATTATGCAAATGTGGGTTTGTTCCATCAAAAAGTCCCCCACAAGGGCAAAATTTGCCCAATACTTGATCCAGGAGTACTTGATCTTGGATGGGTTCAAAATCATATTCAAAATATGGAGTTGAACATTGGAAGTCGTAAACTTAAAATTGGGTCAACTGTTCAACGCCGGTTATAAAATAGAATAAATACAAGACAAAACAGGCATTAATTAAGGTTATGACTGGGGGATTTTGAAAATGTTTATTTTTTTAAAAAAACATTCTAAAAATTTAGAATTTTTTATTTTTTTACCTTGCAGATGGATATAATAATACAGTCAGACCTCGATATAAGGCCATCCGCATATAAGGTCACCCCGCATATAAGGTCACCCCGCATATAAGGTTACTTTTTCAAAGTCCCGACTCACTGAATAGGAATTCTTTGTTACAGATTATTGGATATATGGTCAAGTTTTAAAAATCGTTATCGCTTATAAGGTCATTTTTATCTAAGGCGAGGGAAGCTCTTTTCTAACAAAAGCCTATTTAACTTCCTTATAAGGCAATTACCCCTCTCGAGTTCTAGGAAAATGTTGCAGCCAACAAACAAGCTACAATTTCTGAAATTATTTCACAAGTTGTGGACAGTGAGGACAATGACAGTGATCCTGAGAATGTAAATGTAACCCAAGTGGAAGCCTTCAATGCAATAAATGTCATATGAAATTTTTTTACAAACCCTGAGGGAGCTGATGAACATTTTGAGAAGTTACAAAATCTAGAAAACATTGTTTGAAAAATGCAACCAAAAACGAGACAGACCTGCATAAATGATTATTTTAAATAACGTAAGTACACTTTGTACATGTACGTAAGTACACTTTGTACATGTATGTACACTTTGAGGAAATTTGTAAGCAGCTTTATTTTAAATTAAAACTTTTTTTTTTTGGAAATCTTTCTTTAATTCTTTTAAAATTTATTGACTTAAATATTTTGTTGTCATTCCCTGGGAAGGATAGCTACGAAGTCTTTTTCTTTTTATACCGCCAGATGGCGTTCTTTTTAAATTTGTCTGCTTTTTGTTAATAAACTTTTACTTTCTGTCTGAATCTCGATCCACGGACTACAGTTGGCAGCATGGCTGTGGTTTTGAAAATTATGACGCAGTAAAAAGTTTCACTTAGTTTCGCCGTGATT